>NW_023663941.1:0-10000 GCF_015228065.2 Penaeus monodon | reverse complement strand
TGCAGAAAGAGGAGATTACTGCACATGCACCAGTCTTTGTCCCATCATGCTTCAGGTGTGGGATGACGGGTGTGACTGCTTGGTATGGGGGTGCACGGCCCTCCCTGCCCTTTCCCCTCCCTCCCCCCTGTGGTCCCAGCACCGACGCGAGTGACCAGCGCGGCCCTCCCCAACCCAACCCGCGACCAGCGTGCCGGGGGAAGCGCCCGACCGTGCCCTTTTGTGACGTCACCAGCCGCAGAGATTTCCTGCGGCTGCCAGCGAGTGGGGTGAAAAGGCCACCGAACTACGCAACAAGGTTTCCGCAGCTGAAGGAGAAGGTGGACAAGATGATTCTGATCTTCACAGAGGGTATCTCGGGCCGCAAGCTGACAAACTCTCTGAATTGAAGCCCACGCCCCCCCTCCCTCCCCAAGCGACAGCCGAGGCAACCATCCCTCACCCTCAGGCAGGGATGATCGCAGGACTGGCGGGGAATCCCCCTCAAAACCATGTCACAGAAGTGACGTCACGCCAGCTGACCAAGACGACGTAAATGTGCTTGAACTTCTAAGGAAATGAAAGCTTGAAAGCTCAAAACAATAACTTAATTAATGAAATAACGTCGCTGAAGCAGGAAATGGAAAAAATAAAAAGTGACTGTCATTGTGTGATACTAGTGCTACCTTTTAGTGATAAAAGAACGAGCGAGGAGAATCGATGTCGGGCCCGCCAGTGTTGATAAACCGGAGTGGGCGTGTCAGCGCTGACAGCAGCCACGAACAAAATCAGGCCCCCTGTGACGTCGAGTCCAGTGACGCAAACAGGCCCCTTCAGGTGCATCTGGAAGGGACTGTGCTGAGAAGTGGAACAAAGCTAAGACCAAATGTTTGAAATGGTTTAAAAGTAATTTTCAGTCTACGACTGCAATCTGTAATGAAAACCCTTTAAATATAAAGTTATATGTTTCTTATATGAATCTATAATTCGTAATGTCATAGGATATAACAACATGAAGTACAGGTTGCCCACTAAAATTACTATTCACATATGGATAACGCACAATCAAATTCATAACATGGAAATATGCGTAGCATTAAGCCTAGGCTTTTGGGAAAGATCTAGAATTTTACATCTGTAAATATAATATTTATGTTATATGCGTGCAAGATCCTTTTGCTGCCACTGTTAAGATGAAAAAAAGCACCTGCACTTAAGGGGTATTATTCATAGTGAATAAAAGCCATGACTGGATTGTTGAAATATGTGGGAAGGTAAACACTGCCACTAAATTTGGGTTTAAAAAAACCAAGAACATTGATGTTCAATTTCATCATTTCAAAATCCAAACTGCCGCTAGGTATTTTTTACTGTATAATGCATATGCCAGATACTCTAAATTTCTGGCTAGTTCTCTCCCCCAAATTTTCACAACCAAAGGTACGTTATGCCCTGGGCGACTTCAATGCAAGGCATCCACACTGTGAAGACAACCAACGTAATAGTAATGGGGAAGAATTCCCAAACATTTCATCAATAGTAGATCATGACAGTATATGACACAGAAGCAGAGACTCATTGGAGGTGGCAGGTTAGATTACGTATTTGGCAAAAAATTTGTTATGGTAATGAATGTACTTCACTGGTACGAGAGTTAGTTATGACCACTTTGCAATCCGAACAGACTATACTGTAGACAGCGACTCAGTCCCCTAAGTCACCTAGGATCAGAATAATTAATCCCACCGAGGCGGGAGATCACTTCAGCACAGGTATATGAATGGTATACACCTATGAAATAACAAAACTGTTAAAAATTCTCTCAGATTAAGCAAAGTTGGTCCCTGACTACTATAACACATGGATCGTTCACGAAAACTCTCGAAGAAAGAGGCCCCAGAGATCCACGCACTAGTGGATCAATGACCCTATCTTGGCCAAGGAACATAACGGGTCCAGGAGCTTGCTAATGTTATAAAGAAGATAGTAAGACGACAGATAATCTTCTGCAGTTTTAAAGCCAACAAGGAATTCAGGAATAAAACTCAGATTGGTAGTAAACACTGGGAAACCATTCTGCAGGGATCAATAGTCAAAACCTCTGTGGCTGACATGTGGAGAAAAAATCAATAGGCTGACAGGTAAAGCTACCATAACACGCAGTTCCACAGTCCACCAGAGAAGGCTAATATGAGCTAGAGCAGTGGGGCGGAATTCTAGCGAAACTCATACTTCCAAAGGAATAGAAGATTCAACTCGACAAGCGAAAATAGAACTTTTAATATAGCAGAACCGTGCTGCTACTGACTCCTGCGCGTAGCGAACGGACGTGTTTTACATCCTCTCCGCCGCCGCCTAACATCTCAGCCAAACCATGCGTATCATGGTCCCGGCAAGTCAGAGGGCCAATTGACTACCCTTCCCCCGGTCACAGGGCGGCCAGTCAGGGGGATTCCCCGGTGCTTTATCGGGCAGCTAGCTCTCGAGCTCTCTTCCCCAGAGTGAAAGGGACCCTTGGCCCAGGGTATCGTCCCCACCCCAGGGTAACAGGGCCTTCCGCCCAAGGCAAGCGGGCCCCACGGCAGTGCGGGCAAAGCTGCCCCGCCCATAATAATGGGCACCCCTCGACAGCCGGGGGTCAGGCTTGCCCCTCCGCCCGGGTACAGGGCGATGAAACAACCGACAATGAAAGCACAGTGCACATGAACAACAGTGACGACATTGATAACAGGATTACACAAAAAAGCAGTGTTATAAATAGGCAATATACCAAATAGCGCTGAACACCATCCTCTGCTTATTGCAACAAAGAGAGGATGGGAAGGATGGTTCTTGTGCGACATTAAAGAAGCTGTTTAGCCCTGAAGAAATTACTCAGGCTCATAACATCATTTTAAACATATCGGAATCTAGAAAACCAAGAAACAGACAGGACACTAAAAGATGACAATGGTCATCGTTCATACAATGATGGACAGTGTTTAAACAATAAACAAATAGTGTTCGCAACGACAACACAAACATTCCAATAAGATTTGGTCACACAAAAAAAGCAAACCTTTGTGGAAATTTTTTCCACAAATACAAGTCACCAAGGCACCAACCACACAAACGAACAAGCTATATACAAATCAAGAAGAGAAAAAGATAGGCTTGCCGATTGGAATGTTCTGTGACAGCAGTCTACCATCACAAATTGCTTGGCCAAGAAGTAATGCCTACTCAGAAGAAGGAATGCGGAGAGGAAGCATCACTCACAGCAGATTCCCCCTCCCTCCAAAACCTCGTACTCCTCCCCTCCCTGCCACGGACCAGTCCTCCTACGAACCCTTCCCTTTCGCATCCCCTACCCCTGTGAGCGGGGATGTGTCTTCTACCGCCACCCCACAGAACCACGAGCACTCACACAACCTCCCCCACCATACACCTTATACGCCTGTAACGGACACCCCTTCCCTCCACTCTCCACCCGCCCAGCCAGCCGAACAACGACTCCGCTGCCGAGCAGCTCCGCCCTCGTCCGCCACCACGCCCGGCACAGGCAAGCAATCCCCACAAATGCTGAGGGCGTCGGTTCTCGGATGAGAGCGAGGCATCGACGAAGTAACACCGAGGAGGAAGTTATATTAAGAATAGCAAGAGGAAAACAAAGAAAAAAACTTCACCCAACCGCCAGTGGATGACGAAACTCATCACCAAGTACCTGGAGTCCCTGCCCCCTCTACTACCCATCACCACCCCAAACGTGCCCACGGCGTTGTCAAACATAGCAGGAACGACCTGAAGCGCAACAACAAACGAAAGGACAAGACGGTTTCATTACCGGTCACCTCCAAAAAGGAAGAAGAGCACGTGAGAACGCCAAAACATCCAATGCCTACAAGGCATAGAACGTACCAGGTGGTGTCATCTCTAACATCAATAGTTGTGACCCTGACACAGAGGAAGAAGACATAGACGACGTCCTACCCAAGAATTTGAAAAAATATCAAATGCAAAGGCATATAAGACGAAACATGGACACTCATTCTATTCTAGTTCTCACGTGAACTATCAGGGGCAAAGCTATACACCAGAAAAACTATTCACAGAGTAGATGTTTCTTTTTTTTTTTTTGTTTTCCCTAAAAATGTGAAAGGATTTTTAACAAACAAGTTACAAGAGCGACAAGTTGTTTGACGCCTCACACAGTCAGCAAGACCGAAGGTTCACATCATGGCTACGCATCAAAAATAGAAACAATATCAATGCACAATCTCCCTTGGTAACTTTGAAAGAAATCGAAATGATGATCACGAGAGAAATATCGACATCCTTTGCATAGTGAAACATGGCTCCATAAGAAACTGTCAAGTAATTCATTAACATCAAAAATTCAATGTTATGATGTGATGCAGGGCGAGGTGGAGGAGTATGCATATACGTAAGGGAAACTTTAAATCAAATGAAATTCACAACAGTGGCAATAATACAGGTGTAGAGGACATTTGGGTGACTGTTCAAAGCAATATGTTTCCCTCCTTCGTTATTGGTACAGTCTATAGACACCCTCATGTACAACTGAATCATTTGACTACCTCGAAGATGTTTTTAGAGGAAATGTCAGTGAAAAGAAAACCTTTTTTCCTCTAGGCGCTTAAAAACGATGACCTGAAACAAACCAAATGCAATCTAGCTGGGATCATAGGAAAAAAACATTAAAACAAAAATCAAAATAACACCTACAGGATCCACAGAACACACCTCATCCGTTGCAGACCTCAATATCAAACAGGATCTGAACCTCATACGTATAGCGCGTTATCACTTGTCAAAATGAGTCAGAACTATTAACTTGACAATAGATAAAAGACAGACCCAAGCGACAACCTATCATTAAAAAAAACTTCCCGGGACTTGACAAATTACGACCCCCAATCACTTTGTCAAAATATTAGTGCCAGCCAGTCGAACTTCTTAGAGGATTCTTACAACCGATGACGTTAAAGACAAGTAAAACATTCTCTCGAAGTACTGAAAAAGAGATAGATGCACTGCTCCCTTAAGACCAAAATTGTAGACGACGCCCCGCCCATGGATAAATGAGGACATCAAAAGAGCTATACATGACCGAAACAACCCTCACAAATTTCTCAAAACAAATAGACCGACATCGCCTTTCATTGAGTATAACAAAAAAAAGGAAACTGGTAAAACATTAATCCACTCATGCAAAAAACAATGTATTTTCAGAATAAGTTCAATGACGTAAACACGACACCAAAGATAGATACATACGGGAAAAACAATTAAAACGTTAGTGCCCAACAAAAAAACACCCATAGACACGGCCCTAGATCAATTAAAGTAGTATAGAACATCTAAACGACGACTTGCAAATGTCGTCGACTCACCTATGAAGAGGACAGCCGCTTCCTGGCCCCACAAACAAAACCAGGACAAGGTTCTCAACAAATGCTTTCAGACACAGACAATAGGGAGTGGAAACAACAGTCTTAACAATAAAACATTACGTGAATACGAATGCTGGCGGAGTGGATAAACATTGCTTTCGATTCATCAAAAGAAAAGCTTACCCGCATTAGCATTCCATTAACTGTCTTATCAAAAAACACATCTATAGTCACCGGTTACTTACCATCACTGTGGAAACATGGTATCATAACACCCATTTCAAATAGGAGATGTAGAACAATTGAACAATTATTCGTCTATTTTAAACTTTACTCCCTAGTAATATTCTAAAGTGCTAGAAAAAATTGTTGCAAATCAACTATAACATTCTAGAATCTAATCACCATTCCGAAAACGCAACATAGGTTTAGAAGTAAGTTATCCACTGAAACAGCCTTATAAAATTCACAAACAATATTTATGCATAAATAGACAAGAATCAAATAAATTACTCAATTGTCGGATCTCTCAAACGTATTTGGACAGTGTCAGCCATTACATCCTGCTGAACAAAAGGAAAAAATCATGGAATTGAAAGCTATGGTTTAGAAGTTATCTATCCCACAAGAACGCAATCAGTTCAAAATTCGTAATAATATGTTCAACTAAGAAAACTTAGTCCTCTTTCGGAGTCCAAAAGGCTCAATATATAGGCCCGATCTTGTTCACTATATTCATAAACGATCTATCAAAACATTGCAAACAACTGCCTCTTGGTCCAATATAGCCCGAGGACTCTCAGTTTCTACACGCTGCCCCTGTAAGCAATCTAAATGAACTTGATAAGAAATACTCAACATACTCTTACAGAAGCAAAAAGTATTTGACAAAAACGGCCTCAAACTAAATCCTGACAAAGCTCAATGCATCTTTATAGGCAGTCGGCAAAAACATAGCCAATAAATCCCCCCTTTTTAAACACAACCATAGAATTGAAGGCTATCAATTAACAAGGCACTTCTGTGAAAATCTCGGAGTACACATAGACAGATACATGACTTTCGAGACACACATTGACAACATTCACAAAACAAGTAATAGGTACGCTGATATACCTAACTACATAAAAAACAATATCCCCCCGAGACGAGGAATATTGTGACAGTCCCTTGCACTCAGCATTATAAACTATGTTCCAACATATGGGGTTCAACCAACAAAACTCAAAACAAAAAGCACAAAAAATTACAAAACTTTGCCGCAAGAGTGGCAATAGGCAACGTAAATAAACATGACCACATAACCACACACTTTAAAAAAATGAAATGCTAAAATTCAAAAAAGTCAATTAATACATGTAACTCTTCATAAATTTAAAAAAAGGGCGCTATCCTCTTTGGTTAATGTCTCTCAAAAAATTGGTAAAAAAAACGGGCACCCAAAACCAGCCCAATTAACTCTCAACCGAAAAAAAAGTCATCCCGGGAAACAGGGTCAAGGAAAAATGCAAATCCGAGCCCCCAGATCGGGAACAACTACCCAAAATATTAGAAACCCTCCAACCTTTAAATTTCAAAAAAAAATTTTAAAAGGAAATCTTTTAAATGTCAATGAATCGGGTTTTTAAATACAATGAAAAAGCCATCAACATTATTTTCTAATGAGTGAACTCTTTTCTTTTTGATTTGATTTTTACTCCCCCTCCCTTTTTTTTTTTTTTACTATTTTTTTTTTTACTTATTCTTATTACGGTACATGTCACTACTATGTAAAAAAAAAAAAAAAAAACCCATTGATTAATGAATAAATTTTTTTTTTGACTTTGACTTTGAACTTTGACAAAAAATAACCAGTGGGAACTAAGAATCCCCTTTTCTGATGAAGATGGCATTACTTACAGCGTCCTTCGCCACATTGCTCGGGTACCAGGTAACCCACTTTTGCACCTGTAAGACTCAGCTACAAAGGGAAAATCATCCCAACCCCCGGGGACTAAAAGTTTAAATCAATCCCATCCTAAACCTAATACTGAAAAATATGGCCCCAATTTCCTTGACCTCCTGTCTGTGAAAGGGTACTTGAAGGATAATACTAAAACAGGTTTTTTTGTATCGCAAAATGCTAGTTTATCCCCCAACTGTATGGATTTTTTCCCGGGGCGTAGCATCACACTGTTTTGCAGAATATTTTAACAAACAAAAAACCCGGGCATGAAACCGTAAATCTGTTTTGATATTGCAAACAGAGAAAAAATTTTCTTGAGATACTTTTTTTTTTGGTTTTTCAGGGAAAATGTTAAATGGATTCAAATGAAAAATACGAATCGGTCGCCAATTCTTTTCAGGGGCATTAAGGTATCATACAAAAGTATTTAAAACTCGCACCCCTCAGGGAGCTGTACTTACCCCCCCCTACTATTTAATATCCTAATGCTAGATTACTGGGCGATATCCCCACTGAGAGAAAATACTCCATTATTTGCCATGCCGATGATATTTGCTTTAAATTTCACCCGAGAAAGAATCAAGAGATTTAGATATATCTTAGAAAGGGGTTTTTGATGTGAATTTGGGATAATCTCGACTAAAAAAAACAAGGTTTTAAACCAAAGACAACCCCCTCTGCCAAGGTTTAATAAAGCATTGAGCTAGATCCTGCCATCATAAAAAATACCTTGGGGGTGATTGTAAAATGATGCAGATTTTCATCAGAAACCTGAAAAAAGGCTGTGTGAGCAGCTGAAGCATTAGTCACAATATTGCAAACTCTTTTTACTTTCTACAACGGTCCCCCCCAAAATTTTTATCATGCAATTCCCCTTTTTTTATTAAAGGAATGAGTTGATAGTTTGAATTGTGCAAAATGAAACCTGAGGACATTTTGGGTCCCTAGAACAAAAGAATTGTGAATAGAGAACTGAACAAAATTACCCCTCTGTTTTTTGAAAAAATATTTTACATAAAAACCAATTTGGGGGTCAAATCAAAATTTGAGAAAACCCCTCCCCTTTACAGAGTTTTTCCCAAAAACAACTAAAAAAACAGAAAAGAGGGGTAACTTTTCATGACAACCCGTTTTATACTCAAACCATGGATACAAGAACAGTAAACACTTTTGCTCAGCTGAAATACCATAACTAAGACCCACAGGACTTTTTACCACCGGGAAAAAATTCAACCTAAGTGTATTTATACGACAGTGTCCCCCCTGCTTACTTTTTAAGCAGTATGCCTTGCAATTATAAATGAACATCTTGAAACTCTATCCAATGCTATGAATGCTCACTGAGGGGCCCCCTTTCAGTTGGGAGCAGAGTGGAGGTTTTTTTTTGTATTAAAAATAAATCTTGCAGAAACCCCGGATTTTTGGGGGTTCATGACTGGGCTAGCATAAAAGCAAACGGTTGGCAGGAAACTCATGCACCGAATTTTCATGAATCAAGGCTCGGGAAATTTTCTGTATTCAAAGGTTTGCTCTCCAGGCTCTGAACACTCTAGAAAAGTGCAATTTTTAATATCGAAAAAAAAATCAGGAAAAGTTATGTTTTCAAAGAACGAGGCCTGATAACGTTTTTTTTGGTTCCATCGCATGATGGGAAACCCCAGGCATGATCATGCTGATCGCCTGGCAAAGTCAGGGATACAAGCCAAAATTTTTGGATATAGATCTTGGGTCCTATTTCTTTGGATTTTTTTTACAACATTAAAGCTTTTCCCTTTAAAGAGGACTTGACTGAGTTGATTAATTTCTCAAAGCCCTGAAAGCTTACAAAAAAGCACTAGACCGGTTTTTTGGCAAGTTCATTCACTATGGTTTATATAAAAAAAAAAAGACAGTGGGATATTGTGACCGCAAGAAAACAGGGTTTTTTGGGTTAAAAATTGATTGGGGGCTCAGTACAGTTTTGTAATGTCGAAGAACAAAGGGTAACTGGCAATGAAGAAATAAGCGCCACTTGTACATTATATTCAGAGTGTCAGGGGTTACAGCTTTCAGAACCCCCTGCATGAGGTACGGAAACTATGTAACTATTTTTATATCCTTGATGTCTAAAAATTACTTATATTGTTATTCAATTTGGAAAGTTTGCATCACATGACTGCCCCTACAAAGAGCAATACTTTCCCCCCACGCCAAAACCGTTCCCCCCGGGGAGATGGGGGTGATAACGCTGTTTTTTTTTGTTTTTTTTCCTTAATTTAAAAGCTTTAAAAAAGTTTTTAACCAAAAAAAGAAAACCAATAGAAACCCGCACAAATGACCAAACGCCCCAGGCCCCGGGAGAGCCAGGGGGGAAAAAAAGGACAAAAGAAGGAGGGGCACCCCCTTAGCGGGCGAACCGGGGGCCCGGGGCCGAGCGCCTTTTTTTTTTTCCCCCCGAATTTGCTTTTCAATAAAAATACATACAACAACACACACACACAACACACAAAACCCCCACAACAAAAAAATAAAAATATAAAAAAAAAAAAAATAAAATAGAAAATTTTAAAAAAAGAAAATAATTTAAAATTAATCAAAAAAAAAAAAAAAAAAAAAAAAAAATTTTTAAATAAAAAGATAAATAAAAAAAAAATATAAAAAAAAATACAAATATTTTTATATGTATTATTATATATAGAATATA
>NW_023663940.1:5000-14371 GCF_015228065.2 Penaeus monodon | reverse complement strand
CCCCCTTTTTTGGGTTTTGGGGGTAATTATATTTAAATAGAAACCTAACGGGGTTGTGGCGTGGCTTTCTGAAAAGGGCTCATTTGGGAAAAAGCAAATTATGATTTTTAAAAGCCTGCCTGATGGTAAATAATATATCAAAAAAATAAAAAAATTTTTGGTTTAAACATTCGAAATCATGAAAATTTACAAAATTTAAAGGGCGGCATTTTATTTTACAGGCACTCGGTTTTGGAAATTTTGAAAATTCGTCTAGAGAGAGTCACATTAATTTATATTTTGGGATTTTTTCCCTTTGCGGATCTTCAAAGTTAAAAATACTTCTTGGGGACTGTATTCAACCACTCAGCTTTTGTGACCCTCCTCTCAAATGGGGAAACCGGTCAAACTTTCATCAAACTCCAGCCAAACCTTGAGCCGTTTCCCCCGCCAAGGGGGGATTACACTAACAGTCCTCATGGGTTGAATTATTCCGAGAATCTTGGCGAAAACCCGGCAATCGCCTATAAAGTGTCCTAAATATGATCATATTTTTCCCTTTTCAAAATTCACTCACACTGTTTTTTACTGAAGACTTCTCTAGTACTGGGTTTTCCCACCCTTCATATTTTGCATCTAAATATAAATGTGGACATATTTTTTACCCTTAAAAAAAATATTTTTTTCCCCTAACCTATTTGATAAAATGGTACCAGAAAAATATAGGGGGGAAATTTAATGCATATTCAAATATTTTTAAAAAACAAAACATTTAAACATATAAAATAACGGGGCCAGGGATATCTAAAACTAATAAAAGGATATATCTTCATTTCCCTGTTCCATCATACCAATAAAATTTAAACGTGCATTTACTTACTAGCGAAAATCAAAAAGGGAAAAAAAAAATTAGATTCTTTAAACTTTTACTCGGGTTTAAATTTAAATTTTTAAACATATGTTGGGATTGTATGACGTACTATTTGGAGTAGTTTCCTTTTTAAAAAAATTTTCATGTCTACATTATTTATGAAATTAATCACAAAATTAAAAGGGAAGGTAAAGCTATACTATACAGTTTAAAACAAAAACATTTTTACTTCTCAAAAAACGTGCCCAAAAACTATCAAACTTTTGAACACTGAATGCATATTTCTTCATGTTACCTTTCCATGCATCTACATGAAATTCAATGCACATTTTCTACGTACTAGGATAATCAATATGGGGAATCAAAAGGTTTTGTATCTTTTAAAACCGTTTCTCGATGGTTCATGATTTAAAGGAACAACATTCCTCTTATGTGATGTTTCAATTTCAATTGTTAAATTCAGTCATATTCAAACCACCTGGCTTATATACTTAGTTAACGTAGATATCATGACTACACATTTACTTTTGTGTGTGCTAATCCTTATTAGCTAAAATAACAATAGTGTTTCTTTCAAGATATGCCTTTTTGTCCTTCTACTCATCGCTCTACGACTTCTCAGTCTACCTTTGTTGATCTCACTTAATTAGTATATACTGTTAACTCTGGATTCCCTTCAAAACGCATAAATCTTTCGCCTTTTACTAAATATTTCCGTGGATGGGAACAACTCAATGAGTCTTACTCAATTTTTTCTATAGCCCACTTCGGTGGGTTCAAATTCAACATAAACGCAGTAAACATATAATTCACTGATAGTAATCTTGTAGTAAGGAGAATGTCTGAATATGTATTCAATTAGTTTTAGTGACTACATAATATTTCAACTTTCCATCCTCGGCTAAAACATAAATTGTTTTTCCATTTATATCAGTAGTACATCATTTCCATTAAAAAACGCTAACAGTTGGTGTTCGGAGCTAATTCATTTAACGTTACTATATTTTTTGTTTTAATCTTAGCTTACTTCATCCTAATTTTTATCTACTTGGTGGTGAAGGGATTATCCTTGTATACAAATAAAATAATGTGCAATAACATTATCTATGGTTCCGAAATAGGCATACGTACATTAAGACGTTAGTGGTCTACCTACTGTATAAAAATATTTACATTTCTCACACCACTGATCTACCGTGATACAACTCCCATAACATATTCATGTACATTTATATATATGTAAATATATAAATCTCTGTGAACATACACATTTCATTATCAAATATATGATAATGAATATTTTCTCACGGCATAATTCACCACAGGAAAATCGTTCATCCATAACGTTAAAGGTATAGGAAACGTAGGACAACTAAAGTGTATTACAAATATGCCCATTCTATATAGCAGAAATTGTGTATGGAAATCGTAATTAATAATTCAAAAAATGTTATTTCTATGTTCAGATTATTTTTGACGAAACAAAATCCCTTAGGTTAATATGACATAATTTCGCAATTACTGTAGTTAGTCTCATAAAAGGTAAAGAACATTTAAATAAATGTAAAGGTACATTTTTCCAAAACACATTACTGGTACCTACACTTATATAAATATGTCAAATTCCTTTCACTACCCATTTCTATGGCATTGTATGCAATGGGATGCTTCCTGTTTTGGACACCTACAGTCATTCAAATATTCTGTAGCCAATACCAAAATGTAGATCAATATATTTATGCAAAGTTGCATAATAATTTACCAGTATAAATAGGAATTGCCAGGCAGCTTTTCTTCTCGTTATCAATATGAACTCACTGGGATATATCAAACTGAAATTATTTAAGAGTTGTTAACGCCATCCAAGAATCTTGGCCTCCGTAAAGTTTTAAGGTTGGGTTTCCTATGGAATTACTGGGGGATAGCGCGAACGCAGTCCCCCGCTAACAAAAATTGCGCACTCGAGTTAACCACATTTGGGTTAATCGCAGGGGTCAGCCCCACCGGAGTGCAATGGTGAGCCTCGTCCTGGGAGAACCGCCTTCGTGATCACGGTATCTCCTGTGCCAGGTAAGTATGCTCTCTAACCCGTGCGCCGACCCACGCTCGCTCACACTGAGAACCCCACGCGCTTTACAACACTTTATACAAATACCAAGTTAGACTTTTCTTTTACGAAGACTCTTCTAGTGAAGGACACTTAGGTCTATATTCCAAAACAGTATTCGTGAACAAAAAGGTCAATTGATATTCATTCAATGTTAATTTGTCCTTATCATACCGTAAATTCTAGTATATAAGAAACTTTTTCCACCTATACTTCTATTATTCTACTTTTATCATTTCCGTGACATTTTATGGCAATTTTCATAGTTTGGTATATATATATATGAAAATCCACACATACACACTCGCACTTATTAATGTAACCCATCAAGGCATCCATAAATACAGATGGATACAAATCTACGAAAATGGTCGTATAAATGCAATATTCACACGATTTGAATGCACTCACGGATATGCATTTTTCAAATCTAGTTTACATTACGCTAAACTAATATCAAATGGAAATAATGGTCAGAGTTCCCAATACTATATATTTATATATATATATATATATATATATATATATATATATATATATATATATATATGGAAAAATAAACGAAAGAAAATGAACCGTTTACTATTACGCAAAAACTATATACATGTACATATTCCTGCATATGCAAATACAGAATATGAACGAAAGTATTCGTCTGTGTGCGCGTACGTTTTTACGTGCAAGTATGCATGTGCATGTACGTGCGTGTGGACGCGTGTCAAAGTGTGCGGGTATATACAAGGTCCAAATATTCATATAGTAATAGACCTTGGGCATATGAGTGTATGCAGGCCTGTGTCTGTGGGTGTGAAAGTGTGGCCGTGCATGAATGTGTTTGTATACGCGCGTGCGTATATGTTAATAAAGATGTTTTGTGATAGTTGGTCAAGACGCTAAAAGTATTTCCCCATATGTACTTTCATTGAAGTCCGATGAAGTTATCCAACGTTGTCAATCCCAGCAACAGTTTTTCATACAGAAAATTTCTATACAGGAAACATTCTCATAAGCCAATCAAATTTTTAATAACTTCCAACGTCATGTCGTTTACACCCTTTTACCTATACAGAGCATCACAAGCAAGTCCTCAGAAACCTTTTCTTGGACACTTACACAACCATGTTTCGCTATCGCTTCTCGGCCTTTTGGCTAAGATCAAAGTGTAGTATCTGTTCTTATCAGCTTAATATCTGATACGATCCCCATGTGGGATCTACGATATTAAACTGATTTTTGGAAAATGGCGAAGTGCTAGGGGCTTGCTCCACCTTTGCCGCGGATCGGCCCGGTATTGCAGTACCTCCGGGATTGGTCCACTCCCTCCGGGGAGGATATCAACAATTATATTTACTTGTACGCAGTTACAAAGTTTCAAATTAGCTCCTCTCTTATCAGCTGGTATTACACTAGCTTCAAGAGACTAGTTGACGCTTAACGGTTAAGTTCCATCGCTGTCGAAGATTGCCTCAGTAATGCAGTTTAGCTAGAAAGTTACAACACTTTCTGCAAATAAAACACGAAATTAAAAGGATTTCTGAGAAATGGCCAATTATTGCAGTACCTCCTAAATTCATCCAATCTCTCCGGCAACATATTAACTAATAAAACATATCAACTAATTGAATTGATCATATATATCAAAGGTAAGGCTACGATCACATTCAGCTACATGTAAAAGACCATAGCCTTCCCACTCCATGTGATACCTCTCTTTAGTAACTTATGGTATGCGAAACTATAAATCGTAACTATGAATCATTTATCTTGATTGCCCTTTCATTCACGGCTTTTGGCGTTACCGTCACATGAATTTAAAAAGGGAGTGCAGGAACTCGAGTATAATAATTATACTCAGGGGCAGTACTAAGAATGATGGCATCCAAAGTAGACAAATCAATTATAACTACATCTAATAGTTTTACTTGTAATAGTAAGCACAAAATTATCTACATTTACGAACAAATTACTCGCTTAATACTCTAATAACAAGTGTTGACACTTCAGTTTACTAGCAACACGTTGAAATTGTATTTTTTGTTCCCCGTATCATCAGGAAATTCTCAAAAGTTTAAAATACTTCTTGCTGATTGATATTCAACCACTCAGCCTGTGATCCACCTCTGAACATCGGTAAACCGAGTCAGAACGGTCATCATACTCTCAAGCACAACACTTGAGAGCCGCTTCCGCTCAGAGGATTACACTAACAGTCCTCATCGTAGTTGACTATATCCCGAGAATCTTGGCGAGAAACCCGGCAATCGCATCTTCTTCTTTCTTCTTTGCTGGATTTCTTGGTTATAAACCAGCGGCATGTGGCCAAGGCTATTAAACCAATGGATCCTATTCATTCTATCAATCTATGTAAGGTCATAAAGTTTTGTCTCCTTAGAAAAGCGATTACTTTACTTACTTTTTTTTTTGTCATCTGATAAAAGATTTGATGTTGTGAAATCTTTATCTTTTAATCTGAAATAATTTATTATATTTTGTCTCTGGTTATTATAGATTTGACATGCTGTTAATATGTGATCTATTGTCAGGTTAGAGCTGCATGTCTGGCATTGTGGAGGGTATTTCTTTTCTATGTGTGTCAATCTTGTAGCGTTGACCCTAAGGCGGGCTTGTTTTATTATTCTATGAACCCTAGTTCTTGCTTGTTTGTAGTTGCAAAAGTTCTCATTAGTGACGTTATTTTTGAAAAGCCTGTAGGCCTTATTGCGTATGCGCAGCGCCCTGCGGCAATCTGGTGTCCACCATTGAACTCTATGCGCTTACTTTATCATCAATGGTTCTCCAGCAAGTTCGAGCTTGACGCTCCTTGTGAAGGCGACCCAGCCTGCCCTTTTTACGTTAAATTTGGGTGCTGAAGGCGTTCTCACTGTGTCGCATGAATATTCAATACAAATAGGAAGATTGTCGCTTCCCAACGAGTCGTCAATGGTGTGCCACAGGCACTTGGCTGCTATTGATGAAGAGACCAATGATAGGTCAATAAAGCTCAAATTACCGGTATTATCGTCCACCCGCGTCGGACTACCATCGTTCAGAGGGACCAGATCAGACTCATTAATCAACTTAATTACTTGCTCACCTCTACCATCCACCCGCAGGGAACTCCATAACGTATGATGAGCATTAAAATCACCTAAAATTACTTTATTTTGTGGCAGACTATCCTGAGGAGCAAAGAGCTCATCATAGATTATCACATTATCAGGTGGACAATAAGCTGAACATATAGTCAGATACATGCCACTAATTTTTACTTTGCATGCGACAAATTCCAAAGCAGAATCAATAGTCACTTCAATAAAAGGGAGGCTTTGGTGGATGTACATGGCGACTCCGCCTCCACCCCTACCCTCACGATCCTTCCGACATAAATGGTAGTTCCTCAGTGAAACGACCTCGTCAGGGACAAAGTGTGTTAAGTGCATTTCTTGCAGAACTATAATATCGGGAGCATAAGACGAGGTTATTAATTTAAGGTCATTTACTTTAGATATAAGAAGCCTCCGGGCTAGTACAGTGGTAACGTGTCAGCCTCTCATCCGAGGGGTCGGCGGTTCGCGCCCCGCCCAGGCGCGAGAAGTTTCAACAGTCGCCTGGAGGTTACTGCTGTGGCTGGGCACCACAGCGGGTAAGGACTTGGTTCAGCCGAGTCAGCACCTGCTGACACACGTGAGCGAGTCGGCATTAGTCGTCGACACAGGCCGGGCTCCCCCCATGGGTATAGCCCGGGCGAGGCTAAAAATCGCATATCGGTCTTATCCTTAGATCTAAGACTTCGACAGTTTCATTGTATAATGGTCGATGCGAAAATTACGTTTTATGGGGCTTGGAAGTGCCTTGTCCGCCAGTTTTAATTTTCTTTTTCTAGGAGGGAGCGCCTCCTCTCCCTCGATTCCCGGGGACCTCTCTCGGGATGGTTCAGAGACAGAAGCCTCCATGTCCTGCACCTCCTGGCGAGGGAGACGACTCACAGATTGCGACCTGCTACTCTCTCGAGAAGCCGATCGCGAGCCAGACGAAGTCCTTACAGGAGTCGCCCGGACGGGGAGGTGCGATCCGAACTGTGATTCGGTATCAGCCTCCTTAGGATGTTTATGCTGGGTTGATGCAGTCATTTGATCGACCAATTTAGTCAATTGATATACTTTAATATTTAGTTCTTTATCGGTTTGAGTTCAGCAATTTCTTTATCCTTAGCTGCAAGCTGTTGACTGACATTACTTGCACTAGGGGTGATGTTAGTTACTGCTGCAGCATAGGATGTATCGGGTTTGTGTGTCAAACTTTCCATTTTCCTCTTAGCTTCAGTATAACTAACTTCATGCTTTCTCATATATGCTAATGCCTCAGTCTCCTTCTTCAGGATGCTGTACTCAGCAGATCCTGACTGATGGGGACCTCCACAGTTAGCACATTTGGAAATATGGCTAGTACATGCGATGGTGTCATGGGCTTCAGCACATTTACGGCAAACACATTTACTTGAGTCTTTATCAATACATCTTAATGAGGTGTGTCCGATTTTTTTGGCATCTATTACAATGCACTGGGTTTTGGATGTAAGGTTTGACCTGGACACATTCATATTCAACATTGACATACTCAGGGATTTTATTTAAAGTAAATATAAAAAAGCAGTTCAGTCTTCGTTCACACATTAACCCAGCCATTGGGAGTGTGCAAGCCAGTACACTTCTAGTGCCGGTCCAAGCCCGGATTAATGGGGAAGGTTGTGACAGGAAGGGCATCCGACGTAAAACTGTGCTCCAAATCCAAAAATGAATCAGGCGGAACATTTATTTCAAGATATGGCTAGGGCGTCCCCCGTAGGCGACGCGCGAGGACATCGCCGTACACTCGTGAGAAATGGACAGCGGCTACCGTATCAAGAGCGAATACGGCTAAAGAAGTTAGCTCATAGGAGGGGGGAGAGGCAGAAGAAAGAAAATGAGACGATAGGTTTGAAGATTGGAACACTGAATGTGGGGAGTATGACAGCGAGGAGCCACGAACTGGTGGACCTGATGGAGAGGAGAAAGGTAAGAATCATGTGCTTGCAGGAGACAAAGTGGAGGGGAGTAAGGCCAAAGAACTTGGAAACGGATTTAAACTGTTCTACATAGGAGACGATGGAAGAAAGAACGGAGTTGGAATTGTTTTGGATGAGGAACTCAAGAAGGGGGTACTAGAAGTGACAAGATCTTCAGACCGAATCATCTGGCTTAAGATGGAGATGGGTAAACTGGTGGTGAACATCATGAGTGTGTATGCGGCCCAACAAGGTTGTGCAGACGAAGAGAAGGAGAAGTTTTGGGAGGAGTTGGACGAAGAAGTGAGAAAAATTCCAGCTGAGGAGAAACTATGGATAGGGGGTGATTTCAATGGACACGTTGGTGGTGATAACACAGGCAGAGAAGAGACGATGGGCAAATTTGGTTATGGTACTAAGAATGATGGTGGGGAAGAACTCGTGACATTCGCGATGAGGCATAATTTGTGGATCGTTAACACGTTCTATAAGAAAGCCACTAGGCACAAGATCACCTACCAAAGTGGAAGCACTCAGTCACAAATAGATTACATCCTCTGCCGCTCATATGACAAGAATACGAAAGACTGTAAAGTAATTCTTGGGGAAACCATCACAAACCAACACCGACCAGTCATTTGCACACTTAAAGTTGTGAAGTCAAAACCCCAGACGAAGTCAAGAACCCAGAAAATCAAGTGGTGGAAGCTAAAAGAAGCGCAGAGCAGAGATGATTTTACAGATAAGGTTAGAGAGACCTAGAAAGACGTAGACAGGAAGAGAGGTGTGACTGGGAAACAATCGCAGAAGACATGCGGGATCTGGGAGAGAAAGTCTGTGGCAAAACCTCCGGAATGGCAAAGGCTGGAAAGGAGACGTGGTGGTGGTGTGATGAAGTCCAGAGAAGAATTAGTGAGAAGAAGGAAGCAAAGAAGAAACTCTTTGAAGATCCATCTGAAGAGAACAAACCTTACTACAAAACAACAAAGAAGGAAGCTAAAAGAGCTGTGGCAACCGTAAAGGCAAGAGCATATAACCAACTCTACGAAGACCTTGATACAACAGAAGGTACGAAAAAGGTACTTAGAATTGCTAAACAAAGGGACAAAAACTCGAAAGACATCTATCAGACAAAATGGATAAAGAACGATGAAGGGAATGTGTTAACAAATGATGAGGATATTCTGGAAAGGTGGCGGTTGTATTTTATGAAGCTCATGAATGAAGAAAATCCTAGGGAAGCACGTGAGGAGGAACAGTTGGGGAATCCTGGTGAGGTGGAAGCCATCACTGACGATGAGGTGAGAAGAGCGCTAAGGAAGATGAAGGATGGAAAAGCAGTGGGACCAGATAATTTACCAATTGAAGCA
>NW_023663939.1:12500-14372 GCF_015228065.2 Penaeus monodon | reverse complement strand
AATAAATGCCAGTCACTAGGACACTTGCCTGTGCAAGCTGGGCCCATTCCCAGTAACCCGATGTGCAGGTGCAGTCACGGCTTGCCTGGAGTATTGCTACACAGGGCATTTGCATCACAACCACCGTTGGCAACCAAGCACTCGTCCACATCTGCAAGAGTAGAAATAACACCATTTGCAAATTGCACCCTTGTCATTTATGAAGGTAATTTCAGTTGTAGGAGGAGTTCAGTGCAAAACTGATTCTTAGCAAGTAGTCATGGTGGTTAACAATTTCACCAGCTAGTTGAAATTTAAAGTTTGGCATTTAGTCGAGGCAAACTTGCATGTTTATCAACAAGCAAATTAAACTATGCAAATCTAACCAATTTGGCATACCATTTATCCATAGGTTTACTTACCAGTACATTGAAGTCCATCACCGGTGTAACCAGGATGACAGGTGCAAGTTCTGCCACCAACATCATTTGTACAGTCTGCATTTGCATGGCACCCTCCATTAGCTACCAGACACTCGTCCACGTCTGTAGGGTATTGCAGCAACAGGTTTTAAGTGCTGTACCAGAGCCTAGGAAAGGTGTGCAAGCAAAAGTCCCAATAGCTGTAGATCATTGCCAAATGTACTTGCCTGTGCAAACTAGGCCATTCCCAGTGAACCCTGATGTGCAGGTGCAGTCACGGCTGCCTGGAGTATTGCTACACAGGGCATTTGCATCACAACCACCGTTGGCAACCAAACACTCGTCCACATCTGCAAGAAAGAGGGTCAGACAAGATACCTGCAAGCCATGGTTTTTACTATAAAAATAAAAATGCTACCAACCAGAGCAAGAAAACACCATTCCCAGAGAAGCCTGGGAGACATGTGCAGGTTCTTGAACCAGCTGTGTTTTGACACCCTGCATTTGCATCACAGCCTCCATTGTTAACAAGGCACTCATCGATATCTGTAGAAGCAGATGCATTAGCCTAGAGTATTAACCCTTGCACACCTCGGCCAACATCAACATTTGTTATACTTACCAGAGCAAGTAAAGCCATCCCCAGTGTAACCTGATGCACAAGTACAGTCTCGGCTGCCTGGAGTATTGCTACACAAGGCATTTGTACCACAGCCACCGTTGGCAACCAAGCATTCATCGATATCTGATGATGAACAAGCAATTAGCCAACTTAATAATTATTGCAATAATTTAGAAGTCTGCTTCTGCAAGCATGCTCACCTTGGCAGGCAAAGCCATCACCAGTGTACCCTGCTAAACACTCGCACCGGTAACTGCCGTCAGTATTCGTGCAGCTAGCCATTGCAGAACAGCCGCCGTTGGCCACGGCACATTCATCAACATCTGGAAATATGCAATTTTAGTAGGGAGTAACCTTAGGGGGGTGTGGGAGCCATAAAATGGGACATGCTATAGACAATTGCACACTGCCTTACCTGTACATGAATATCCATCACCACTGTAACCTGCCTTGCAAGTGCAACTCACACCGCCATTAATAGTTGCACAATCTGCATTACCATGGCAACCACCGTTATTTGCCAGGCATGGGTCTGAAATTTAGAATTGTATTAGGTTTAATACAAATTAAAAATAATTTATTGCTAGTGCAACACTTGCTGCTCAGACCAAGTCTGAGGTCATGGCCTAAAATGTCCTTGCTCACATACTGCGAGTCAAAACCATTTAGATTTGACATTAAGGAGTTTTAACCAGAATCTGCATACCTGTAGTCTCGTCAGGACACATGCCCTGGGGAATGCTACAGCGGGTGAAGTAGTCATGCAAATTCATTTCATGGTCTTCCACACATGCTCCCCCATCACCAGCATCATCAGCTTTCCACACATAACCATGGGGGCACTGGTAG
>NW_023663939.1:0-5000 GCF_015228065.2 Penaeus monodon | reverse complement strand
ACGTGGAAAACAGCCCGTGTCCACTGGTAACCGAATAAAATTACCCACACCTGTACAGAATAGGATTATCCATATCTTATTTTGCTCGGCCCCCACTCGCGCCTCGCCCTCAAAGGCCCCTTTCAAGGTGACCAAACTTGGCTGGCGCTCGTCTGGGCGTTGTCCTGGTCCCTTTTTCGTGCTGCTCGTCCCTTCGTCGTCATCCCCCGGGTCCTTGGTGAAATCTGTCCGTTCTCGATTTTCCACGTCCTCGAAAGTCTCGCACGGGCCCTCCTTTGACTTCGGTTTCGTCATGACCTCCCGTAGTCCGGGGCCCAGGCCCTAACTCGGGGGCGTCCTCGCCAACTCCTCACAGACTCGTCCGGGTCCTTCTCACGTCCACACTCTCGTAATTTTCACCCGGGATCTAGGGGCGTCAGGGCGGGGGGCGGCATTGGGGGCGGCTGATTCTCGTTACGAGCTCCTGGAGTTGACCGGATCTGCAGGGCCCGCCACACAGCTTCTGGGGCGACTGGTACCTGCGGAAAAGGGTCGGGTTTCGCGGATCTAGGGGGAGTCGGGGCAAACGCCCGCCCACTACACTGGGATGGCTTACCCCCTTTTCTGATGAAAATCCTGGCCCGTGGGCCTATGGCGATTTTCGATGACGCCTCCACCAAGCATCCTAAGGGTCCTCCTTCGGTGCCGTGTCGGTCCGACTGCAATAAAAAGTCGGGGGCCAATCATACCTAAGGGCCGAGTAAGAAAAAAAAAAGGGCCACGAGAAGATGGGTGGATTACCACTAGCCTTATTCATAAAAATTTACGGTTTTTAATTTTGGTTTTTTTTAACTTATTTTCGTTTTTTTTTTTCATTTTGTGTTTTTTTAAAAAGGTAAAAGAAAATAGAAAGGGAGACGTCAGTAGCGGTCCCGAAGACCTGATTGAACACCCACCGTCCTGATAGTTTGAAAATAGAAAAGGGAACGACGTCGGCGATCCACAAGATCTTTTTAACCCATGTCGTCACACAGATAAGAAAATAGTTAAACTTGTAATTATGTACAAACCACTCGTCACGACGGAAAAAATTTGGGGGGCTAAAGAGATACATAATAAATCTTTACCCCGGGCACTAAGACAGCAACCCAGCCTTATTAATGAAAAAGGTCAGTGTTTTTTGTCCTGCTGTGTGAGTGGGTGAAGGTTGTGTGTATGCGTGTTTGAGTGACGCTGCGTTAATGAGAGGGAAGGGCGAGTGACCTCACCAAAAAATAATCACAAAAACAATATTAACGTTACTAACAAAAATGAAGTAAAATTTGCAATGCTAGCTATTTTAAGATTTTTCAACTACCCCATTGAATTCAAATTAATGATGTGGGGACAGAATGTACGCATGAAAGAAAGGTGACATGAAAAAATATTCGCCCTTTTTTATCAAGCAAATCTTCTCGGGGGCAGAAATCTGAACTGCCCAGGTACAAGTTAGTTTGCACGTCAGACTTCAATAAAAAACCAAAAACGGGGGATCCTATACCCCAAAAGCCGTTTATGACTGAAACACCCAGCCAGGGAAAATAAATCCCGCTCTCTTCTGCGTATCTGTAAAGGGCCTCGCAAAATTCCCGAAGGGTATATAAATTTCCGAATTACAAAACCCTTGGGGGGGACCAAAACATGCAGCGACTTAAGGGGGAAAAGGGGTGATTAAAAAGGAATAATGATTCTAGCTTTTAAAACCCCATCCACATTAATTTAACGACGTAACGCGGGTCCACCGACTCAAAGGAGCCCAACAACGAATAACTTCGGTTTATTATACCTACCTCGAAACGACGGGGCGCAGACTATTTGGCGTTTACGCAACCCCGGGCAAAATCGGGCAATCCGTGCCTATGATAAGGGGGAAAATCCTACCTATATTCAAATAATACAATTTTAAAGAAATTGCGTTACAAAGCTTTGCTCTAGCGCCCCATAGAAGTGTCACCAAAAAGCAAATAACAAACTATGGTTTAATTCCCAAGGCGTCAACCAAAAACCCAACCAAATTACAAAGGTAACCAAGGGGGTATTTGACCACCCACGCCGCCACCCACCGGGAAAAAAAAAGTGAGGGCGGGCAAACAGGAAAATAACCTTTTTCTAATCCAAGTGACCGCAAAAAAAAAGAAAAGGGACGGGCAGGTGGGGGGGAGGGTTAGGGGCGAGATAAAATGAAATGATATTCGTGATAAGAAAAATACGAACGCGTTAAATTCGTTGCAGATGAAACAATATATCTCAAAAACGAGAGAAAAAAATTCATTACTTAACTAACGAACGATATTCATGTTTTTTGACACATACTCGATCGCACGGAAAAGCAATCTGAGGGGGAAGAAAAGTGGGAACGTGCCCTTTCGCCTTAGCCCTTTTAACCCCAACAAAAAACAAAAAACGGCTAACACATGTATGGGAGAAGGGAAAAGAAAAAGAAAGGGGGCCCAAAAGTGTACTTACGTGTTTTTTTTTTCTTCGACTTTTTCTACGTCGAGCGGATTTTTCTTCGGGGGGGGTGTTTCGTGTTGCAGCCCAAAAAGGGTGCAACGGCCATCGCTGCCACCACTTTTTAAAGGCTATATCCTTTGTACAATGGTGAAAAGGGTAGTTATATTGTTAACGGGTTTACCCTTTTTTTCTGGATTACACCACGCATATAAAAAACACATGTTTAATTATACGGGTTATCGGGCCGCGCGGGGTCACGGTCAGCCCCCTGGAGGGGGGCGAGGGGTGACCTTGCGCGGGGTGCTTTGCACAACTCCCGGTAAAAAAGGGGCAGATATAAAAAAGTGACCTCCGCCCCCGCTGAGGGGGGGGGTGGTTCTTATTTGGGACATTTGGATCCCGTGGAAAACAGCCACGGGTCCACTGGTAACGAAATAGAATTATCCACATCCGTAACAGAAATAGGATTATCCATTCTTATACTCATGGTCCCGCGTCGAACCACCCGCACCGAAATGACTGGATGGAAAGGCATACCTTCTCCGGCCGTATGGCATCAAAAACAAAAGTAGGAGGTGGTAGGGCTAAAAAAAATGTTTGGGCCCAGAACCGGGGAAAAAAAGATGGTGCTGATAAAAAAAAAAAAAAAACACCGGCGGGAAAGGGAACGGTAAACCCCCCCTTAAATTCCAAAAAATCATGAAAAATCCATGTCGCCAAAGCCTTTTAGGACGGGCACTTGAGAAAAATATGTACTACACACACACAAAACACCCACACACACACACACACACACACACACACACACACACACCAAAAACCCACACACACACACACACACACACACTACAACACGCACATCACACACACACACACACACACTATACATATATAATTAAAGTTATATATATATATATAATATATATATATATATAATATATTTTGGTGTGTGTGTGTTTGTGTGTGTTGTGTGTTAATGCATACAAAACACATACACTGTAAAAAATATCATTCCTACACGACCCCATTGAAATAAAGGCTGTATCTGCCCCGTCGAAAACCCATGAGTCTGCTTATCAGAGGAAGTAGGGGCTTTGACCCTTCCCCCACTCGAGCCTAAATTTACCAATAGTGTGTGTGGTGTAAGTGTAGCTCGAGGGGGTAATGTTATTATATGTATATATGTAGTATATTATAATATATTATATATATATAATATTTTATTATATTTAAAAATATACATATATTAAAATATATTATAACATATATTATACATATATAATATACATATATATATACAATCATAAATGCATACATTACATATATTATATATAATAATATATTAATATATATATATATATATTAATATATATACAGCCAACATGTTAGGTGTTTTTTGATGTGTATATTATATATAATATAATACACCATCAATTATGCATGTGTATGTATATATATTATTATTTTCTATTTAATAAATTTTTAAAATTTTATTAATATTTAAAGTGTATAAGATTATGTATGTGTGTACTACTGTATCATGATGTATAATGCACACACCCCCACAAAAGACACCACAACACCAACACACACTACACATACACAACACTACCATACACACACACACAACACACACACACCACACACACACAACCCACACCCCACCACACACACACACACACCCAAAAACCCCCATAAATTATATATTATATATATAATATATATATATATTTTAAAATATATATTTATATATATATGTAATATAACTATATATATAAAAATATATATATATATATTAAAATGTATGTATGTATGTATGTATATATATATATAATATATAATTATATATATAAATTTTACAACTATATACATATTAATACATTAACATCGGACTACACTTAACACACACACACATATTTAGTCAAATATATATCTATATATTACATATAATATTAATACACACACACCCCATATAATATGTTAATATGTTGTATATAACATTACATCTTATGTATGATATTATATATATAATCATATCTATCTATAACACACAAACAAAACACACCAACACACCCACACACACACACACCACACACACACACACACACACACACACACCCCACACACACACCACAACACACACCTCACACACACACACACACACATACACCACACACACGCACACACACACACACACACACCACCCACACAACACCACCACCCCCACACACACAACCACACAATATATATATATATATATATATATACATAATTATATGTATGTATGTATGTATATATACACACCACACCCCACTTATATATGTATAATTAATTTTATATAATATTATATAATATATTATATATATATATTATATATATATATTTTTGTTATTTAATTTATATTGTGTGTGTGTGTGTGTACTAATAATATATTAATATAAATAATAATTTTTTTTTCTCCTTTGTTACAATGGATATTCTTGGGGTGCATACTGTCTGTTTCCTTTTTCTTTTAAAAAACCCCCTGT
>NW_023663938.1:0-7500 GCF_015228065.2 Penaeus monodon | reverse complement strand
GGGTGTATTAAAATTTATATATAGAGAGGAGGGAAAAAGAGCTTGTAGAAAGATACATAGATAGAGTTTGGTTGTGTGTGTGTGTTTTTTTATATAGAGTTTAATATATATATATATAAAATATATATATTATAATATATATATATATAATAATAATTTTTTAATTATAATAATATATAAGATATTAGAATAAGATATATTATTTTTATATATATAATATATATATTATATAAAATTATATATAATATATTTTTATTATGTAGTATGTTGCTGTATAAGCTATAAAATAACACAAAAAACACCACCCACACACACCACACACCACAAACAAAACACACACACACACAACCCCAAACACACACACAACACACAAAAAAAAACACACCCCACACAACACACACACACAAAACCCACACACACACACACAAACACACACAACACACACACACAACTCATATAACATATATATAATATATATAATATATATTATATATAATTATTTATATATATATTATATATATATATAAAATATTTCGGGTGCGATGGACAACGGAAAGAAAAGCTAAGATCGAGTTTGTGGGGGAAGGAGGGTGGAGAGGTCCACGGCTGCTCAAAAATGAGCTACCGTTATTGATATGTATTTTAAATTATATAAAAATATATATATATATATATATAATATATTATATATATATATATATGTGTGTGTGTGTGTGTGTTGTGGTTGTGGTGGTGTGTTGTGGTGTGTGTTGTGTGTGTGTGTTGGTGTGTTTGTGTGTGTGTGTGTGTGTGCATATAAAAAAAAAAAATAATAAATAAATATATATATTAAATATAATATAAATATATATATATATATATATATTTTTTTTTTTTTTTTTTTTTTTTTTTTTTTTTTTTTTTTTTATTTTCTTTTCCTACAACGGATTTTTTTTAAACGCATGTATAATGAGATTAATGATAAAAATAATGATAATAATCATAACAATAATGAAATAATAATAATAAAATAATAATAAAATAATAAAATAATAGTAAAGATGATAATGAAACTAATACAATGAAAATAGGAAAAGAACATTTATATAATATTATAATATATATATATATTTTATATTATATATATTATATATATAATATATTATATTTTTATATATATAATATATATATATATAATATATTATTATATATATATATATATATATACCCAGATTAGATATATTTTTACATAGTAATAGAAACAAAACAGGTACACACACACACCCCACATACACACAACAAAAATACGCACACACACACACACACAACACACACACCACACAACACAAACACATACTATATTATATATATATATATATATATAATATATTAAAATATATAATATATAATTATATATATATAATATAATATATATATTATATATATATATTTAATATATATAATATATAAAAAAGAAAAAGAGAGAGAGAGGAGAGAGAGGGGGAAAGAGAGAGAGAGAGATAGATAGGAAAAACAGTAGATAGTTTTATTTAATAGGGTGTGTTTTATAATGTATGTAATATTTTTTATATATTAAAATTTATATATATATATAAAATAATTTTATATATATATAGTGTGTTGGTGTGTGTGTGTGGTTTGTGTGTGTGTGTGTGTGGTGTGGTGGGGGTTTGGTTTTGTGGTGTGTGTGTGTGTGTTTTTATATATATTAAAATATATATATATATATAATATAAAATTTTTAATATATATATAATATAAAAACTATATATATAATATATTTTAAATAATATATATATAGATATTATATATATAAATAATATTTTATTTAATAATATATAAATCATTTTTTTTTTCTCCTCTTTTCTCTCTCTCTCTCTTCTTCTTCTCTCTCTCTCTCTTCTCTCTCTCTCTCTCCTCTCTCTCAGGGGGGTTAACGATATCCGGCCCCAGCCATGGTCTCCTTAAAATCATGGAAGGACCAAACCCCTTGAAAGCTTGCAAACGAGTCATCAGGGTCGGAGTTTCTGTTTTGTCGGGCGGTGAGCAAACATCCCCTGATATTGCCAGCGGTCTGGTTTCTTAGTTTTGCTAACCCTTTTTATTTGCACAAAGCCTAGTGGGTTTTTGAACTTTTGTTGGTGAGGATCTGAAGGGTTTCCCCTCATTTTTGGGGACGTTTGTACTCAGTAAGAGAACCCTCTTGGGCCTGATGCGGACTCTAGCGTTTTGACTAGGGCCCCAAAAAGTTATTGGTTTCACTCCATCTTTCCAAGGTGGGCCCGGTCAAAAGGTGGATAACTGTACGAAGGTGCTCCATCTTTCGGGAACTGACATGGGTGCTATGCTGCGAGTTCCTTTCCAAAAAATGTCTGGAACTGTTTTACAGGGCGGACAAAACTCCCCCATGGCAATTCCAATACTTTGCCTGCTTCATAGATAGAAATTTTTGGGCTGCATCTTAAAGACACAAGGGGTGGGCTGTATCGCAGTCTGCGTTATGAAAAGCGGGTATGAGGAATAGTTGAGTGAGGATCGTCTGACCAGGTCAAATCCAGGATGCCGTGTTTAGAAGAGGATATTTCGGGAGAACCAAGAATTTTGGTGGGCACAGGGCTGACCTCTAGCAGCCTTTGGACATTGTCGTTTCTTTCGAACACCAAAGCGTCAAAGGATGAGGCCCAATAGTAATTAAAGGGCCCACTCTCGCAGTAAAGCACCAAGAGAATAAGGAGGAGAGTAGGAGTCGCCAGAGCCATTGCTCCCTGATTCCAACATTTCAAAAAGGGTTTTTTACTCTAAAACCTACTCCATGCACCTGTATATATGTGTGTGTGTGTGTGTGTGTTTACACAGTTACGTTTTATAAAAATACATTTTAAAACAGATATAAACATAATATATATTATATATAAATTATAATTATTATATATATATATATTTTACATGATTTATATATATATATATATATTTTATATATAAAATTTTATATAAATACATATAAAAATATATATATATTTATAATAAAATTTTATAATATATAAAAAATTTATTCATATTAAATATATTACATATAAATAGTAAATATAGATATAGAATATATATAGATATGAATAAGTATACATAATAATATATACATAATATAAAAATTATTTATATACATAAATAACGGTATGCTCATTTTTGACAGCCGTGGACCTCTCCCCATCTTCCCCACTAAACTCGATTTTGCTTTTTTTTCCATTTGTCCCATCGACAGCCCGCAAAATTTTGATATTGTCGCCGTCTTGTTTTTGGTTTTCCCTTCCTCTGCTTCCTATCCCCATCCCGTCAGAAGTCTTTAATACTTTACTTTCATCACAGACAATAAACTTTAATTTCCCCCTGTTCAAGATGTCCAACACCCGGGTTTTACAATTTATTTTTCTCAACTTCATCATTTTTCTTCTCTGTCCAGTAATCGCATACTCGTCTGTAACCCCAAATTTCAAAACTTTGATCTTTTTCTTGTCTATTTACTCAGCACCCAACCTCAAAACCCTATGATGCAATTGGGAAAAACTAATGATTTCAATAACCTCAGTTTTGCCCGTAAGGTAATGTTTGGGTCTTTCCAGATGTTTTTGAGAGCAATTGTGGCTTTTTGGCAAGGGCAATTTTTTTTTTATCCCGGGAATCATCATAATTATTTAAAAAAAGTCCAAGATAAGTGAACTCTTTCACATTTTCACAACTTTCCTTTGATTGTAACATTTTCTCATTTTTCATTCCCGGTTATTTTGAATTTTATGATTTAGTTTTTGGCATAGAAAAAGCCAACCCTTTTGCTTGCTTCTAAAACTTTTCAGTAGTTGTTTAGTTCAGTGTACTGCTGGCAATCAAAACATCATCGACGTACCTCACATTTGTATTTTGTATCCCCCAACACCCACAGTTCCTTAAAAAATTCTCTAAGCCCCTCTCAAAATTTGTTTCAGAATAATGTTAAAGGGCGGAGACAGAATGCAACCCGTCGCACTCCTGTTTGACTTCAAAACCATTCTGTTAACCCATAAGTGGTTCTTACAGCAGCTTGTTGTTGGTCATACATGGCTTTTATTTTTGGGATGATGTGTTTGGAAACTTATACTTTTCTGTATTCTAGAGGATATCGTGACAACAGTATAAAAAGCTTCACATAATCGATGAAACACAGGTTAGGTCTTTTTGATGTTTTTTTTCTCTATGATCAATTTAGATTTAGAATTGGTTTTTGGTACCTTTTCCAGGGCGAAAACCTGCTTTTCGTCTGAAATTTTCCCTTTAATTTCAACTTCATTTTTTTTCAGAAATAATTTTCAACAAAATTTTGTGCTGGATTTATTAAAATTGCCCTTTTATTGTTGCTTTGGAGTGCGCACCTTTTTTAGGTATGGGAGTAAAGATTGATTTTACCCCGTTTTTGGCCATCTTCTTTTTTTCCATATTTTTTTACAGAGTTTTTAGAAGAAGTATTCAACACTTTCGCCCGCATTCTTAATTAGTTTTGCTGTTATTTCATCTATTCCCGGGGCCCTTTTATCTTTTTTTTTATGGTTTTTTAACTTCGTTAGCAGTGGCGGTGGGTTTATCTTCGTTTTCATTGGTCTAAAAATTTGTTTTTAGACTTTATTCTTTTTTTTATAGGTTGGAAAAAATATTGATTCCCTCTATCTTTGACTTTTTTTTCCCTCACATAAAAAAAAGTCCATCTTCAGTTTTGATATGTCCATTGTAGGTTTTAAAATTTTTGTGTGATGTTTCGTACTCCTTGGGAGAGTTTTTAGTTTTCTTATGATGAACAGTTTTCAATTCTCTGGCAATGTTATTTAAATATTTTTCCTTATTTGTCGCAATAACTTTGAATTTTGTATTTTGGTTTTTTAAAAAATTTTCAACGGGTTATTGAACCTTTTTATTTTTGGCATCTTCTTGTTTCAATTTCACTTTGTGTTTTTTCAGTATCCAGGGGGAATTTGTCTTTTTTTTTTTGGCGATAGTTTTTTAGGCCCTTTTTCCAGCAGGATTCTTTTCCCCCCTTCCCTAATCATTTGGTGTTTTTTTTATCTTTACATTGATTGAGTATTTCAAATTTTTTTGACACGTAATTCTGTAATTGTTATCAAAAGTTTTTAGTGAGCTTTAGAGGTGGTGTTGGACGCTCCATCTTTTTAGTCTTTTTTTAAAGTCGATAGTTAGTAGTGGTGGACTGTTGCATCGCACAGGTCTTGTTTGGGTTTTTATGCAAACTTTTCCATTTTTGGGTTAGCCAAAAGTAGTCAATTTGGGGCGTGTTTTTTTCTGGTGAAAAACCCCGTTACAAGGTCTTTGGGGGTGGGAAAATGATGGGCTATAACTAGATTATTTTACCAGAATTTAATAAAAACTTTACCTCTTCATTTTTAAATTTCCAAAAGGGCCCAATTTTTCCCCAGGTGTCATTTTTAGATATTTTTCCACTTTTGGGGTGAGGTCTCCCAGATTATTTTTACATCTTGTTAGGGATTGTGTCTAAAGATCTTGGGGAGAGTTATTAAAAATTTTCCATTTCTTATCACTTTTCAATATTGGTTGGTGCGTAGCATTGATAAAACTAATGTTTGAGGTTTGCTTGTATTTTGACTTTTAAAAAACGATCATTATTGGGCTGTACCCAATTGTGCATTTTCAGTTTTTTCGTGAGAATCATAGAACTCCGTGACATAATTTCCTTCTTTTTTTCCAGAAAAAAGAACTGTCTTGTTTTTTTTAGTTTTTTAAACTTCCATATTTTTTAATTGGTCTCACTTATTCCTAGTATTGAAGTTTTACATCCCTTTCGTTTCAGACGTATGTAATTTTCCCATTCTTTCATTTTCCTTTCTTTCCCCGTTCGATTTTTAATTGTTCTTTAAATTGGCATGTTTTCTTTTCTTCTTTGTTTCCAGTGCATGTTTAACATTGTTAGCCTGGTTGCCCACGATAAAAGCGCCCCTTGATAACCCACGCGACGGGGATGTGTTGAATATCATTTTGTATTTAACATTGGTTTTAGAGGGTTTGTCAGGAAAAATAAAAGTTGAGTGGAAACCCAGGCCTTCTCAACTCGCAGTCTCCAACAACTAGGAGGAACTATCTCTGCCCCTTTAAACAGTTACAGTAATACGCCAGACTATTATTGGTTTAAACAGTAATCAATAGAAGAGGTTTTTTTCACCAGATTCCCCTGCCCGCTGCCGACAGTTCACCGCAACCCTGGTATAGGGAGCTAATAGGGTGCTATCCTTTGTTTTAAGGGGACCCCCGGGTGCAGTTTTTTTTCTTATCAGGACAAATAATAATAATAATAATATAATTATAATAAAATATAATATATTTATGTGGTGTGGGTGTGTGTGTGTGTGGGTTGTGGTGTGGTGGGGTGTGTGGTGACACACAACACACCATACGGGCATTATATATAATAATATATAATATATTATATATATATATATTAAATTAAAATAATATATATACATATAATTAATATTTTTTTTTATAAAATATATATATGTGTTATATATATATATATAATATATATATATATTTATATAATATATTTTTTATAGTATATATGGATTAATATAAATCATGCATGATGAGCATACTCTATGTACACGTTATTTTATTTATTCTTTCTATATCTCTCACCCCCTTTCCCGGTTTCTTCCTTTGCTTTCCTAAACCGGAGCGCGCGCAAGAGGCAGGCGTCCCCGCCTTCCCGCATTAAAAAAAGGGCCACCCGGGGGCGTCACGCCCGGCGAGATTCAAAGGCGGTGCCGGTGGCTGCTCCCGTGGGGCTGGCTTTTGTACGAGACCCTTTCCCGCTTTCCCGCTTTCCGCCAGGCGGATGTGGGAAAGATGTTTCGTTTAATTTTTTTTTTCATTTTTTCGTTTTTTGTTACTGGCGACGGGGTGGGGGGTTAAAGGTCACTGACTAGGCAGCGATATTTAGGAATTTTGTTGTCATAGCTTCGATAAAGCTTATTTTTCTTTTGTACCGTGGTTTTTTTTGTTTTAGGGAAAAGGGATGTCATTCCTTATTACATGAAGTGACCTTACACGAGCTGTCTTGGTAAATAGAGAATTGAGTATAATTCAGTTATTACCTTTATTAGTCGTAGTATTAAAGAACATTATTACATTCGTATTTACTTATTTATTATTTTTTTTTCAACAAACACACACACACAAACAAAACTTTCCCTCACACTCAACGCACACACACACACACACACACACACATATAAATATAAAAGATAGATTAATATAATATATAATATATAAAATATATAATATAATATATAATATATAATTATAATATAAATAATATATATACATATTATATATATTAAAAATATATATATATATATTTAAAATATATTATATATATATATAAATTTTTTATAGAAAAAATATATATTTTTTTTAAAAAATTTTAAATTTTTATATACAAAAATATAT
>NW_023663937.1:22500-37500 GCF_015228065.2 Penaeus monodon | reverse complement strand
CATTTTCATGTCAAAGATATATGTGAAAATTCAACAATATATATTTTCATAAAGGTGTGGGATATCCAAACTTCAGATACAGTTCCCAACACTGAAAAGAAAAACGAAAAGAAAATCCCACAGAGAATTCTAGAGTTCACAGACACATAAAAGGCAATGTTATTCCTAGGCTGGAAAAAAAAACATTCCCAACTTATGCAATATATCAATCGAATAAAAAAAACAAGGACACCTTTGATAACATCATGATTAGGTTGCAAATTCAATGTATACACTTCCTGATTCTCTAAACCATACTGACTTCAAAACCGCGTGGACATTTGTTATCATGATCCTCGCTAGCAACACCCTGAAATAAAAAAAATAAAAAAAAACTACCTTACCCGTGCCCCGCCATCACGGAGAAAACTCACGCGAATATATTTGTTTGACATTCGGTTGTCTATATATTTATAGGTTATTTGAAGCCATTTATAAAATTTTATTTGTAATGACACATGTATCCACCGGCATGATGTAATACTAGCGTATATATGAGTGTGTGTGTGTATATATATACATATATATATATATATATATATATATATATATATATATATATATATATATATATATATATATATATATATATATATGTTCTTTTTTTCTCTGTAGCAAACGTTTCCTTGTCGACATTAGCGTATATAAAACTTATGACGCGTACAAAAGACGCCTTAGGTTAACTCGGAAGTTAAAATAGATAAAGTTAGGGAACAGTATATCAAGTTAGGTCAAGATAGGGTAGGTAAGAATAGGTCATGTTAGGTTAGTTTACATTAAGTTAGGAGAGGGTTTGGGTAGGATATCTTAGGTTAGGAGAGGTCTGCGTAGGATATATTAGGTTAGAATTCGTTGGGTTAAGAGAGGTGAGTTTAGGATATATAAAGTTAGATTACGAAAAGAGCACGTGAGACTAGAGCAAAGCCTTTTTTATAGCACAACCCAAGTCCAGCGCGTAGGACTTCAATGCTCTCGGGCAACGCGCTGGCGAGTATGACGTCATGGCTTACGCCCCGCCCCTCCAATCGTTCCCATTTTCGCATCCTGGAACCGAGAGCAGTTGGCAATTCAGGTATTTCCTTATCTAGAAATACATGACGCATTTAGTGATTTATCTTATGTAGAGAGAATAAAGAGACAATCCATGACTGCGCAAAAAAATAGTAATAATAATAATAATAATAAATTAATTACTTAAAAAAAGAACAAATAAAAATAAAATTACTTTTCCTGCTAGACCACTCATTGTTTAAATGCGATCCCTTTAGATTTCATGTAATTTGTAAATTAGGAGACGTATGCATTTATACCCACTTCATTTCCCAATTATAATATAAGTGGGACCCGGTCCTACTAGTAATAATGATCATGATGATAATAATAATAGTGATGATGATGAAGGATGATGATGATGATGATGAGGAGGAGGAGGAGGAGAAGGAGGATATAGAAGAGGATTCTAATTGATTCGCAATACACACACACAGGTGGTGTTAATGTGGATTAAAAATCTAGCTCTTTGTATGTATGATTTAAACACTGCTATTAGATACGAGTATTCCCATACCTTCCTTGGAAATTACATTATTTTCCTGGGGTGATACTCATGTGATATATTTTGATTTACCGATAAAACTTCTATCATAATGGTAGTCTTAAATCAATAATTATCATTATTATATAAATTTCTTATTATCCAGACGAAAAAAAATGACAGGGGCGAATTATAGCATAACCTTTACAAAGTGTATCTGGCTGTAATATAATTAAGAGATATAGTTTTACTTAAACTTAAAAGGTTTGATTTCATAAATACTGACATACGATAACTAAAGTATCACGACTACTCTAAAAGAAATGATACCACAATAATCATTAGCTTTGTAATTCATTTTAAAGTGTGGATAATCGTGTAGTTCTTGTCCCCAATTACCTCTCTCTCTCTCTCTCTCTCTCTCTCTCCTCTCTCTCTCTCTCTCTCTCTCTCTCTTCTCTCTCTCTCTCTCTCTCTATCACTCTCTCTCTCCTGTATATATACAACTGCCTTTACCGACAGCTTTTCCATATTCTCTCCTTCGCCTGACAGCGCAGTCTAGAAAATGATGCCGTCTGACTGGAAACGCTGAGAAAATCCCAACGTACTGAGTTTCCTGTAGTCTTGGGTTGGGCTAATTTTAATCCAGGCCGGGCGAAACCTACCGGGGAGGTGATCAAACGTCTAGAAAACGCAGCGTTGTTCATGATGTGCGGGTGATTTAGAGGAATTACAGGCTCCAGGATATTGCTGCTGTTGCAATATCCTACGTGGGGTGCGTGTTTATCACCAGAGAGCAAAAAAAGATTCCCTGATTTCTTCTTTTTCCTGCAGTTGCTTTTGTCGCCTTTTCATTATCAGTTTAATTTAGTTTAAAATTAGTCGATAGTGATGCAACATCATCATTGCCATCATCACAATAATGCTAATGATGACGATGACGACGACGATGGTGATAATGATGTGATGATGATGATGATGATGATGATGAATGATGAATTATGGATGATGATGATGATAATGATGATGATAATGATAATGATAATGATAATGATAATGATAATGAAATGATAATGATAATGATAATGATAATGATAATGAAATAATAATAATAATAATAATAATAATAATAGTAACAATAAACAATAGCAGTAGAAGTAGGAGTGGTAGCAGCAGTTATCATATGAAAAACGATAATAAAATGATTATCTACCGATGATGCTTACTTGTTGATCAAAACCCTTTGGGCCCACGACGATATCAAACGAGCCAAATCCAAACCCAATCTTCACCAACCAATCACCACGCCCAAAAACAGCGCAATAACATCACAAATCTCCCGTCCACAATGCTGGCTGTTCTCGCGGAATTACTGCATCTTTTATTGACCATGTGGCCGGCTCGAGCAACCCCCGTAAAGGCACGCTCGCTAAGCCAAGAATATCTCGCGCAATTCCGCCAGGCCCGAGGCTGCCGTTGCGCGCCACTTGACGAGACCCTTAGCGACGGACTTCTCGTCGCGTCGGGGGCTAACGGACGATCTGCGGGGGGAGGGGGAGGGCTGGTCTATCTGTCTGTTGTCTGTGCGATTCTCTGTGTGTCTGTGTGTGTTTGTCCGTCTGTTTGTTTGTCTGATTTTTTTTTTTTTTTGTCTCTGATTTTTTTTTTCTCTCTCTCTCTCTCTCTCTCTCTCTCTCTCTCTCTAGCCTCCGGGCTAGTACAATGGGAACGTGCCGGCCTCTCATCCGAGGGGTCGGCGTTCGCGCCCCGCCCAGGCGCCCGGAGGTCACTGCAACTGTCGCCTGGAGGTCACTGCTGTGGCTGGGCACCACGGCGGGTAAGGACTAGGTTCAGCCGAGTCAGCACCAGCTGACACACGTGAGCGAGTCGGCATTAGTCGACACAGGCCGGGGCCTCCTCTCATGGCATAGCCCGGGCGAGGCTAAGCTTCGCATATCGGACTTAACCTTAACCTTATCTCTCTCTCTCTCTCTCTCTCTCTCTCTCTCTCTCTCTCTCTCTCTCTCTCTCTCTCTCTCTCTCTCTCTCTCTCTTCTCTTTTCTCTCTCTCTTCCCCATTAATCTAATATGAAATCTGCAAAAAAATTACGATAGAGGCTTTACTGCATAATCTATATTTCAAAACTTTGATACATCTTTTGCTTTCATTTTATACTGCAGGAGACTTTGATATTCCCACATGCTGAAAACCTTAAACTGCAGCAGTATATATCAGTACATATCAGATTTTGTAATAAACATTTCGTATTAAAATTACGTCGTTTTTCAATCATACGGTATGTTCGTTATCGGGCATGTAACCCACGTTTTATTTTAAAACCGAGCTCCGTAATTCGTGGAAAAGGTGAAGAGCATTTGGTGTGAAGGTAAATTAGTATAAGGTGTGGGGGGGTGAGGGGGGATAAATGAAAGGATGCGCAGAGAGGAATATGTGAGATTAGGGCGCCTTTTCCCGAGGAGGGTTTGGGAACCACTGATTCACAGAAATGAGGGGAGAGGGCGGCGGTGAGTTAATATAATCACCATATTTTCTATATGTGGTTTCAGTGGAAGAAAATGGTAATCAGGGAAAACGGGGGGGATCGATGTCGAGAGATTTAGAGAGAAAAAGGGAGAAAGAGAGAGAGAAAGGAAAAGGGGAAAGAGAGAGAGAGAGAAGAGGAGAGAGAGAGGAGAGAAGAGAAAATAAGTTAGTTGATGAAAGAGTAGATTTTATGACACTAATCAGTAGGGGGAATATTAACGCATTTTTTTAACAAGGTTAGATGAAGTGTGTTGATATATAAGCTTGTTCATTGTTATCAACTAGGATGGAACTGATAAAAGTATCTCATGAGATGTTTAGAGGCCTCTCCTCATAATTTCACTCTCGATATTTTATGAAGTTAATATTGTCCATGTTGCAGATTGCAATATGGTTTATACATGGTTTATATTTTTTCTGATGCTGAAAGTAAGTGTGCGACGGCATAAATGGAATTTTTAAAGAAATATGATAATACATATTGGACTATTCAAATCTTGTGCAAATTATTCCTCGACGATATAAGCATAAGAGTTGTGTAACTGAAGGATTTTATTTAAAAATTATCAAAGCTACGATAAACATCAAAGGAAGGTATTGTGATATGTCGTCGGCGAACAGATACAAAGTTAACCAATTCAGTTTAATATTATTACATCCTTGGCTATATTTATGCTTTTGAGGGGGGGAAAATGTTAAAAACGAAAATCTATTATGCGCTTTTGCAGTTAAAAACTAACACCCTCCCCTCAAATAATAAATAAATAAAAATAAATAAATAAAAATAAAATAAAAGAATAATAAAGAAGTATAAACTTATTTCCAACCAGTTTTTTCCCTAAGTTTTGAGGACTAAAAGTTTTTTTTTTTTAGCTTTTTATTACTATATATTTATGCTCAGTTACCTGGGAAATTCAAAACGAAAAACTTTTTAAAGGTAATATTGTCCTTAACACCTTGTTAAGTATTAAAGTTTTCCTTGGTATTTTTATAGCATTTCTTAGTATTATTTCCTTATACAATGCCACATAATTAACACCACAGTTGTACTAATACCTTAATTACTATACAATGTAATACTAACATTAACTCAGCATAAGGTAAGTCACTAATTTTAACCTAGTTTACATCCAAAAATTTATTCAGTATAAAACTAAACCAATTGGTAAACCGGAGGATAGATGACTTGAAACAAATTACAAATCTATATAATATATATATAGTAAGCTCCATATCATATAATATATCTATCATAGTATTATATTATACTATATATATATATATATATATATATACAATATATTCAGACTGATCATCTTATATAGATACAAATCATTCATTTTTCATACTTTTCCTATTTTTCTATTTAAACAGCTTGTCATTAATTTTAACTAAGATTAATAAAAATGACGTTAGACAACCCATACTCCACGGACAGTTGATTGCATTTCCCCTTCATACTGTACTGTTCGTAATTGTTAGTTCCATTAACCATAGGTTGAGCTCCTAACGGTGCAACATCACCGTCAAACAATGTGAGTTAACAGCCATTTTGTGTTTATAGGCAATATCAGCCTTTATCGTGCGAACGCAGCGGACTGAGCTGTTACATGACCTTGGTAGATTATTCAAGATTTCATAAATAAACGTATATGCACTTTTTACGACCGGGGAAAAGTGCATTATGTATCATTAGTTATCAAAATGAAGGCCGACTTCTAAAGATATTTTAAGAAAGAAAAATTGTATATTTGCTTTCTACCATAATTGCTTCCTATCTGATACTCTGTGGAGTCTTACTCTAAAAGACCAAGATTACGTAGTTTTAAAAGGACAACTAATTATAACAAACGACAGTCGTACTTTTTTGGCCGTTATGGTAATGATAAACCAGAAATGTTAGCAATCATTAGATACAATTATTATAATCACTGCAACAAGGTTTTTTGTGTTGCTTTCATTCCTACTTTATTTTGTGGGTTCACCATATAATTGACGAGAAGCACAATTTTTTTTCCAGGTCGCGATCGTACTTGACAGTGTATCCCTTACCTCATGAAAGAAAAAAGAAATTCCTTTTCCAAAATGTATCTGTTTTTCCCATTCTCGCTTTGTGCACTGATTTTCCCATGCCTTTGTTTATTTTCTCTGATTTGATATAGTGGTGACTCCCGTCGCCGTACCTCGAAATTTTATTTGTGCAGCTGCAAATCTATCATTATTAAATATCTCCCTTTTGGTTTTGCCATTTTTATGTTTTTCGCTTCGCTGGCAGTTTTCTCGTTTACAGTGTCATCTGGTCATTACGCCAAACCACCCATCCAATCAACTATCGGTCATTTACCTCATTAAACGCATTAAATTTAATTCCACCTCCGACCGTACTTTTAAACTTTTGAGTTTAATCTTAATCTGCACATGCCCAGAACGAGCAAGTTAATCCCACCAATCATGATTCATCGTCATGTCCAACGTCATCAACTCATAGAAAGATGGAGTTTACAGCTTAATATTATAATAATAATAACGAAACAAATTCTGACATTTTCATGTCCAGATATATTGAAAATTCAACAAATATATATTTTCATAAAGGTGTGGGATATCCAAACTTCAGATACAGGTCCCACACTGAAAAGAAAACGAAAAAAAAATCCCACAGTGATTCCAGAGTTTACAGACACATTAAAGCATGTTATTTCGCAGGTTGGAAAAAAAAACATTCCCAACTTATGCAATATATTAATCAATGAAAGAAAAAAGCTTTTGAATAACATCATGATTATGTTGCAAATTCATGTATACACTTCCTGATTCTCTCACGTACCTGACTTCAAAAACCGCGTGGAATTTGTTTATCAGATCCTCGCTAGCAACACCCTGAAATCAAAAAAATAAAAAAAAACTACCTTCCCCGTGCCCCCCATCACGGAGAAAACTCACGCGAATATGTTGTTTGACAGTTCGGTTGTTCCTATCATATTGATAGTTTATTTTGAAGCCATTTATAGAATTTCATTTGTACTGTCACGATTTATCGGGCATGATGTAATACTAGCGTATATATGAGTGTGTGTGTGATATATAATACTATATATATATATCTATAGATATATCTATATATTATATCTATATATATATATATATATATATATATATATAATATATGTTCTTTTTTTTCTCTGTAGTCAAAACGTTTTTTCCTTGTCGACATTAGCGGTATATAAACTTTATGACGCGTCAAGAAGACGCCTTAGGTTGACTCGAAGTTAAATCGATAAAGTTAGGAAAGTATACAGTTAGGTCAAGATAGGGTAGGGTGACTAGGTCATGTTAGGTTAGTTTACATTAAGTTAGAGAGGTTTGGGTAGGATATCTTAGTTTGAGAGGTCTGCGTAGGGATATATTGGTTATAATTCGTTGGGTTACGGAGGTGAGTTTAGGTATATAAAGTTAGATTACGAAGAGCACGTGAGACTAGAGCAAAGCCTGTTTTATAGCACAACCGAAGTCCCAAGCGCGTAGGACTTCAAATTGCTCTCCGGGCAACGCGCTGGCGGTATGACGTCTGTGCTTACGGCCCCGCCCCTCCAATCGTTCTATTTTCGCTCCTGGAACCGAGAGCATTGTCATTAGGTATTTCCTTATCTCGAAATACATGCGCATTAGTGATTTATCTTATGTAGAGAGAATAAGAGACAAGCCATGACTGCGCACAAAATAGTAATATAATAATAATAAAAACATTAATTACTTAAAAAAAGACAATAAAATAAACTTACTTTTCCTGCGAGACCACTCCTTGTTTAATGCGATCCCTTTGATTTCATGTAATTTGGTAATTAGAGCGTATGGCATTTATACCCACTTCTTTCGATTATAAGATAAGTTGGACCCGGTCCTACTAGTAATAATGATCATGATGTAATAATAATGGTGATGATGATGAAGATGAGGATGATGATGATAGGAGGAGGAGGAGTGAAGGAGGATATAGAAGAGGATTTCCTAATTGATTCGCAATACACACACACAGGTGGTGTTATTGTTAAAAATCTCTACTCTTTGTAATGTATGATTTAAACACTGCTATTAGATACGAGTATTCCCATACCTTCCTTGGAAATTACATTAGTTTCCTTGTGTATAATATGTGATATATTTTTGAATTTACGATAAAACTTCTATCATAATGGTAGTCCTTAAATCAATATATCATTATTATATAAAAATTTCTTTCTATCCAGACGAAAAAAATGACAGGGCGAATTATAGCATAACCTTTACAAAGTGTTATCTGGCTTAAAATATAATTGAAGAGATATAGTTTTTTAACTTAAACTTAAAAGGTTTGGATTTCATTCATAAAATACTGACATACGATAACTAAAGTATCACACTACTCTAAAGAATGATACCACAATAATCATTAGCTTTGTAATTCATTTAAAGTGTGGAAATCTGTAGTTCTTGTCCCCAAGTTACCTCTCTCTCTCTCGTCTCTCTCTCTCTCTCTCTCTCTCTCTCTCTCATCTCTCTCTACTCTCTCTTCTCTCTCTCTCTCTCTCTATCTATAACCGCTCTCTGCCTTTATATATACAACTGCTTTACCGCAGCTTTTCCTATTCTCTCCTTCGCCTGACACCAGCGCAGTCTCAGAAAATGATGCCGTGCTGACTGGAAACGCTGAGAAAACTCCCAACGTACTGAGTTTCTGGTAGTCTTCGGTTGGGCCTAAGTTAATCCCGCCGGGCGAAACCCTACCGGGGAGGTATCAAACGTCTAGAAACGCAGCGTTGTTCATGGATGGCGGGTGATTTAGAGGGAATTTACAGGCTCCGATATTGCGGCTGTTGCAATATCCTACTGGGGTGCGTGTTTTTATCACCAATAGCAAATAAAGATTCCCTTTGATTTCTGTCTTTTTTTCCTGAGTGCTTTTGTCGCTTTTTCATTATCATTTTATTAGTTTAAAATTAGTCGTAGTGATGGCAACATCATCATGCCTCATCCCAATAATGCTAATGATGACGATGACGACGACGATGGTGATAAGCTGTATTGATGATGATGATGATGATGAATGATGATGATGATGATGAACGATGATGTGATGATGATGAATGATGATGATGATGATGATGATGATGATAGAGGGATGATGATAATGGATAAGATAAGATATGATAATGATAATGATAATGATAATGAATAATGATAAGGAATAAATTGATAATGATTATGATAATGATAATGATAATGATAATGGATGCGATGATGATTATGATGATGATGATGAATGATGAATAATATAAATATAATAATAATAATAATATAATAATAATAATATAACAATAAACAATAGCAAGAGAAGTAGGAGTGGTAGCACAGTTACCATATGAAAAACGATATAAAATGATTATCTCTACCGATGATGGCTTACCTTGTTGATCAAAATCCTTGGCACGACGATATCCACCGGCCAATCCAAAGCAAATCTTCACCACCAATCACCACGTCGCAAAAACAGCGCAATAACATCACAAATCTCCCGTCCACAATGCTGGCTTTTCTCGCGGATTACTGGCATCTTTTATTGACCCATGTGGGCAGGCTCGAGCAACACCCGTAAAGGCCAACGCTCGCTAAGCCAAGAATATCTCAGCGCAATTCCGCCCAGGGCCCGAGGCTGCCGTTGCGCGCTCACTTGACGAGACCGTTTAGCACGGACTTCTCGTCCGCGTCCGGGGGCTAACGACGATCTGCGGGGGGATGGGGAGGCTGGGTCTATCTTGTCCTGTTTGTCTGTGCGATTCTCTGTGTGTCTGTGTGTGTTTGTCCGGTCTGTTTGTTTGTCTGATTTTTTTTTTTTTTTTTGTCTCCTATTTTTTTTTTTTCTCTCTCCTCTCTCTCTCTCTCTTCTCTCGTCTCATCCTCTCTCTCTCTAGCCTCCGGGCTCGTACAATGTAACGTGCCGTCCTCTCATCCGGAGGGGTCGGCGGTTCGCGCCCAGCCCAGGCGCGAGAAGTTGCAATTGTCGCCTGGGAGGTCCCTGCTGTGGCTGGGACACCACGGCGGGTAAGGGACTAGGTTCAGCCGAGTCAGCACCACTGACACACGTGAGAGCGAGTCGGCTTAGTCGGACAACAGGCCGGGCCCTCTCATGGCATAGCCCGGGCGAGCTAAGCTTCGCATATCGGACTTAACCTTAACCTTATCTCTCGCCTCTCTCTCGCTCCTCTCTCCCTCCTCCTGCTCTCTATCTCACTCCTCTCTCTCTCCTCTCTTCTATCGTCTCTCATCTCTCTCTCTCTCCTCTTCCTCTCCATCTCTCTCTCTCTCTCTCTCTCCATTAATCTAATATGATCTGCAAAAATAGCGTAAGGCTTTACGGCTAATCTATATTCAAAACGTTGATACATCTTTTGCATTCATTGTATACTGGCAAGGGGAGACTTTGATATTCCCACATGCTGAAAACCTTAACTGCAGCAGTATTATCCGTACATATCAGATTTTGGAATAAACATTGCGTATCTAAATTTACGTCGTTTTCAATCATACGGTATGTTCGTTATCTGGGCATGTAACCCACGTTTTCTTTTAACCGACTTCCGTAATTCGTGGAAAAGGTGAAGATGCCTTTTGGTGTGAAGTTACATTATTATAAGGTGTGGGGGGGTGAGGGGGATAATAAAGGATGGCCGAGAGAGGAATTGTGCGATTAGGGCGCCATTTTTTCCGAGGAGAGTTTTGGGAACCACTGATCTCACAGAAATGAGGGGGAGAGGGCGCGGTGATGTAATATAATCTCACAACTTATTTCTATTGTGGTTTCAGTGGGAAGAAAATGGTAATCAGAAAGCGGTGGGATCGAGTCGGAGATTGAGAGAGAAAATGGAGAAAGAGAGAGAGAAGAGACAAGAGAGAGAGAGAGAGAGAGAGAGATAGAGAGAGAGAGAAATAAGTTAGTTGATGAAAGAGTAATTCATGACACTAATCATAGGACGGAATATTAACGCAATTTTCTTAACAGGTTAGATGAAGTGTGTTGATATATAAGCTTGTTCATTGTATCAACTAGCATGGACTGATAAAGTAGCTCATGAGATGTTGATAGGCCTCTCCTCATAAATTTTCACTCATCGATATTTCATGAAGTTAATATTGTCCATGTTGCAGATTGCAATATGTTTATACATGTTCAGATTTTTTCTGATGCTGAAAGTAAGTGTTTGCGACGTATAAAAAAATGGAATTTTATAAAGAAATATGCAAAAATCATACAATGTGACTATTCAATTCTTGTGCAAATTATTTCCTCGACGATATAAGACATAAGAGTTTGTGTAATACTGAAGGATTTTATTTAAACTTAGCAAGCTCGATAAACATCAAGGAAGGTATTGTGATATGTCGTCCGGCTAACAGATTATCACAGTTCCACCCCATTCACGTTTAATATTATTACATCCTTTGCTATATTTATGCTTTTTGAGGGAGGGAAATGTAAAACGAAAATCTTTATGCGCTTTTTGCAGTAAAGCTGACACCCTCCTTCAAAAAATATATAAATAAAAATAAATAATAAAATAAATATAAAGAATAATAAAGAAGTATAACACTTATTTTCCAACCAGTTTTCTTTCCCTACGTTGATGACTCCAAGTTTTTTTTTCTAGCTTCGTATTACTATATATTTATTGCTCAGTTTTACTGGTGACCTTCAAAACGACAAACTTTTAATTGTACTATTGTCCTTAACACCTTGTTAATGTATAAAGTTTCTCTGGTATTTTTCTAGTCATTTCTTAGTATTATTTCCTTATACAATCCACTAATTTAACACCACAGTGGTACTAATACCGTATACTATACAATGTAATACGAACATTACCTCAGCATAAGGTAAGTCACTAATTTTAACCTATTTTTTACATCCAATATTTATTCAGTATCAACTCTCAATTGGTAACACCGAGGATAGATGACTTGCAACTATAATTAGCACCAGAAAGATGGGTAACCGAAAAGCAACTAGCAGGGGTTTCAGAGAGAAAACAGATTGACCTACTTCTAACGTGGACGGTGTGGGGGGGGTGCGTACATTAGCTGCACCCACGCTGGTACATCCCTTTTCGTTGGACCCCGAAGCGGCAACTCTGTGTTTGTTTATTTTCTTTTACGAAGGATACTTGAATGGACTGACATGAGATTACTCTGATACAAAATTTTGATCAAAATATCAAAACGTTCCTTGAAAAGAAGACTTAACACGAAAGAATATTTCTCACAAAGTAAAATATTTTGGATTTTTTTCCATAGACAGTGTATCGTTGTTTCCTGGGCTGTTATCAAATGATTCGTCAGTTATTGAAAACCTGTGCTTAGTGACACAGAACGAGGACAGAGAAAATGCGAGTGGTGATAGCAAAGATGAACGTGTTATTAAATGACTCCTCAAAAGCCTGTGTTACGTGGACAGTTTGGGGAGAGAGAAAGATCGTGAGAGTGTGCTTGGAAATGTGTGCACGTATTGTATCCCATGCACTGCGTAAAAACATTCGTAGTGGCCTCTTCTGAAGGCGAAATTCAGGTTTAACTTTTAAAACAATGGTAACGTGGTTCCGTTTATTCACTAGTACAAGTCAGTAGCTGCCTTCCCTAGACACCTACACCTTTTCTAAAATAATCTGTTTCATCTAATTTTATACCCTTGCGTTACTCTTTCACATATATCATTATATTTACTGGAGTTCAATTATATCTAGAAATAAATGCTATAACGCATTAATGAATGAAAGTAAAATTCCTAAATCTGGCAAACTGTGTTTCTAACGAATTTACTTCAATCAGAGGCGAAGCCCGTACGGAAATGTATCACAGGCTTCCATTGTACTACCAAATATGGGGTGTAACTGTGTGAGTGAAGGCAACTGTACATATTATCAGGAGCAAAAGACTGACTACCTCTACAGCCTGGCAAAAGTTTCTACGTTTCAGTCCTCAAGATGTCGCATTAGAGTCGCTACCCAAAGTAAAACAAACGCGGCGGGAAGGCAAAGGGTAATGGGAATGAGTGAAGAGGCAACCAGGATTTCATTGCACTAATAATTATTATTATTTTAATGTATAACATAAACATAACAAACCGAATTACTGAGGGTATCATCTTTGAGGACGAAAAGAAACTTTGAGAACAAATGACATAGAATGGGTTAGTTTTAGCATATCTCTTGAATTAGCTTAATGTTGGAAATGGTTGGCGTGTTTTTGGACTTTGCGTGTCAAACTGCATTAAAAAAAACCTACTTTTTATTTATGACAGAGGTAGAGATGTGGATTGTGATATAAACTTTAGTGCTGCCTCCGACCTTATGACCCCCCAACCTTGCTCGTTGTTTGTCGTGGGAGGGGCAGTGGGTTAGAAACGGGGGACGGAGGCCCAATGTAACGACGATCACTGAGTCCTCACACCTCAACAAATTTTGGCGTGGTCTTTTCTCTCCCCTTTCCTTTCCATTCTCTTCTTAATCCTCTTCTTCTTCTGACCACTTATCCTATCGTCCAACTCATTTTTTGCCCTTTTCGCCACAATACTTTAACATAGTGTTTGCGACCTTTGGATCTCTAGCACATGTATTTGTTTAAAACCATTAACCATTCGCGTATATGAAAGCACTTACTCTCACTTTGATCTCAACCGAATCCATCTATCTCACTTACCTATAATGTTTCATTAACAAAATTTATTAAACCAGTTAACTATAGTATCCATCATCCCTCTATCCATCCGCCCACCCACTCCATCTATCCATTCTCCCCACCATTTCCTTCCTTCCTTCCTTCCTTTCTTCCTTGCTTCTTCCATCCATCTACCACCCCCCCATTCACATCCATCCATCCACCCACCCACCCACCCATCCACCATTCATCTACCCGCCCATCTATCCACCCTCCATCCATCCATCCTCTACCCTAAACACACCACAACCATCCATATATCTATCCATCAATTCATCCATCCACCCACTAACCATTTCATCCCTTCATCCATCCATCCACCACATCCATCTTTCCATCACATCCATCCCCCCATCTTTCTATCCATCCATCCCACCCATCCATCTTTTCCATCCATCCTCCATCCATCCATCCACCCTCGCTCCATCCATCCCAAACACACACACACCATCACATTCATTCCCATCCATCCACCACCAAATCCATCCGTCCATTCATCCATCTATCCCTCTATCCACACATCTATTTATATGCGAACATCAGTGGGATAAACCATTTTGTAGGCCAGAAATCCCCTTTGATCTCAGAACAAGAAAGCATCTACCAGACAGCTACCACAGAAGCAACAATCACAGCAACTGTTTATTAAAGTGAACGAAATACATTCCCCTCGGGAAGGACTTTGTCAGCGAAGAAGAATGGTGAGACGTGGGCGGGCGCAACATCCCTTTTCGAGAGTTTAACAGCTTTGTTTTGGTTGGTCACGTCGTCACCTCAGAACCGAACCGCCATAACTCAGGAAACCGTTGACAACCAAAATAGTACTTGCGGGAAGAAAATCAAAGCGAGACTGGGGGGAGGAAGATTGGGGAGTTTGAGGATGAGTGATTACTTAATGATGGACACACCAATTATATGTCTGGCGTGCCTGTGTGTATATATATATATATATACTATATAATATATATATATATATAATATATATATATATATCTAATATATATATATAGATATTATATATATTTTTGTGTGTGTGTGTGTGTGTGTGTGTGTGATATGTAATGTATATTAAGTATATATATACAATATATATCATATATACAGGTATGTATGTACATACATAAATGAAAATGTATGC
>NW_023663937.1:0-20000 GCF_015228065.2 Penaeus monodon | reverse complement strand
TAGAAAAGAAAGCATTTTATATCATGTCTGTGTTCTTCCATTCCCTCACAAACTCAGGAATTATACTTTTAGTTCAATGGCTTCAATTGCTATAGCGTAATTTTTTTTTCTGAGTTCCCGGCTTTTTCATCAGAGTGGTATTCTGCTAACATATGTTATGTTTTATATTGTTATAGATAGATAGGTGATAGCTTGATATTTTTTTCTTTTCTTTTCTTTTCTTTATCTGTTGTGGTAGAGTAATATCATTTCGAGACTTTTTTTTTCGTTTGTCAAGTTAACCATATGACTCAACGAGAGAGTATCCTATTTTTTACTGTCCTGATGTGAAATACGGGTTTTATGAATTATGAAAGTATTAACCACTGCTTAAGATTTTAAGAACACTTTGTAATCTCTTCTGTAACTAGCTTTATAATCTTATAGACTGCTCTGTTTTATGTGAGGATCATAATATAATGGCACATGTCGCCGTAAAGTAAATTCTGATAGATATTGCCTTATCTCAGTTAAGTTATTATATATGGTGGAATAAGCAATACTTAGCCTTAGTGCTGATCATAAAGTTTATTATCAGTGTCTTTTTCCCTTGGAAGTTACAAGGCAACATTATATAAACTGCACACAATTATATACATGCATGCACGCACGCACGTAGTCACGCACGCACACATATATAAATAATAGATGATAATAACGATAGATATTGTACATATACATAAATACCATCGTCTCCTTTCTGTAGGGAAGGACTGTAAACACCTCAAAGCGCACAAGTTATTAAAAAGAAAGTCTTAATTTGCATCCGCTTTCAAATGTAAATGTTCACGTATCTTTAGAGTTCCAGAGTTTTCCGGTTCAGAAACTTCCGTAAACAAGATGGCAGACTGCAATGTTTATCGTTTGTCTTGTCGTGGCAAACCCTACTCTCCCTCTCTTTCTCTCTCTCTCTCTTTTTCTCGTTTTTCTCTCTCTCCCACACACACCCATACGTGTATGTGTATCTATATATGCACACAACACACGACAACACACACCCACGCACACTTCATTCATGACACAGGGAATGATCATTGTGCTGACTAGTCCTGGGGGTGGCTACCGGCTGATCCTTCCCCAGGGAGTAGTTTTGTAGGCATCATGCTGGTGGTTCTCACCACGCCATATCTACGTGACTCCACCATTACGTATCTAGATTTGGCGGCGCGGCCTATATGCGTGTACGTGAACAAGGGCTATATAAGTAAACTCGCCAACTGAGGTACTCAAATTCATGTATCGCGCCTATGTATGGATTGTCATTTAGCTTATATATGTATCTTCTCTTTTAAACGTGGTTCATGTCTGAGCCGCCGTGTCACAGTTGATACTTAATTGTAGTTTTCTATCTTGTGAATGCTCTTGGCGTTAGTCGTGTGTAGGGTCCCCAGTTTCCTTCCACGGAGAGTGCCGGTGGTACCTTTTTAGGTATCGTCCTTCGTATTTATCCGGCTTGGGACCACACTTGACTTGGGACTGGCTTGGCCACCCAATGGCTAATAGGCAATCAAGGTGAATTCCCTGCCAGGGAACACGTGGCCGGTGACTCGAACCCCCGAATTCAAATTGCCGTCGTGACAGTCTTGAGTCCGAAGTATAACCATTCGGCCACCGCGGCTTGACGATCATGGGGCTCCCATGATTTTTTCTTTAGCATTTAGAGCGGTGGTTTGCGATTGCCTTCCGCCCGGTGTTTTAATCGAGTCCCATCTCTATTTAACCCGGCACTGACTTGAGTGGGCTTGCCCACCCATTGACTAGGTAGGCATCGAGGTGAAAGTTCCTTGCCCAAGGGAAACAACGCGCCGGTTTTGGTGACTCGAACCCTCGACTCAGATTGCCGTCGTGTACAGTCTTGGTCCGACGCTCTAAACCATTCGGCCACCGAGGCCCCTATATATGTATACGTATATATATCTATATATATATACCCAAGCGCGCGCGCGCGCTAGTGTGTGTGTGTGTGTGTTGTGGGTGTGTGTGGTGGTGTGTGTGTGTGTGTGTGTGTGTGTGTGTGTGTGGTGTGTGCGTGGCGTGCCTTTTTTCATTTTATATATTCAGTTTTGTTTTTTTTTTAATACTAAATTTGTCGAACGTTTCGATTTTACATATACCTGATAGAATAAAATAATATTATCATTTTCATATCCACGTCTTCTTTGCTCTTTTACTTTCTTTATCATAGCATCAACAGCTGTGCAGCATAAGGAAATCTAAACTTGGGAAACAAGTAAAATCTATGCTATATGCCGACAATGATTGCTGTTTTTGCCTGTAAAGTCCGTCCAGTGTGCAATCCGCCGGAATTAGCAGCATCTAAAATTCTCCTTCCCCCGTCTACCATTTCTCTACCCCCCCCCCCCCCCATATCGACGGCCACCATCAATCGATGTCGACTATGGCAATATTTTCTCTACCGCGCCCCCGTATAGATAGAGACAAAAAATCAATAGTCACGCGTACTGATGGTGGCCTTATAATATAATAGATGCCACCCCCAGTCGAAACGTCGACTATTGGGCAACCTTGCCTCTACTTACTGTGGTATTCTTCATACACGCACGTATTGTTGTGCGTGTGCATGCGATGTATGCCCTTTATACACACACTCGCAAGCAAGTGCACAAAGTGGCAACACCACGGTATTTTGGCCACATTTTGGGTTAGTTCAACCCTATACAAAACATTGCCTGCTTGGTAAGTTCATACATGGAATCCACCGTACACAAAACAATCCACTGCCTTTTGGCATCTATTAATATGAAAAAGGCCTCAGGAGTCAACCCTGAGGAAAAATCCGGAGCCGGAGCTCCGAAGGCAGTGTGTTGTCACTTAGTCCCTAAATGCATTCGTTCTCGCCTGCGACCTTGTTCTGGCAACTCCTGCAACGCCGCTGGTGCCAAAACCGTATCGGGTCTATGCCGTTCTTTTGGTCCATCAGCTGCGTGTAGAGAGGGCGCCTTCTGCAAGGGCAACAGCTTGTTTCCCCACATTCTCTGCCCAGGCACTTACTCTACCTATAAAGTGAGAGAGACAATAATGCCATAGTCGACATCGACTAAAGGTGACCGTCGATATCTATGCATATATTATATGTGTGTGTTTGTTTGTGTGTGTGTGTAGTTGGTATGTGTGTGCGTGTGTGTGTTTGGTATGTGTGTGTGTGTGTGTGTGTGTGTGTGGTGTGGGTGGTCTGTGTGTGTAGTGTTGTGTGTGCATATATATATATATATATATATATATATATATATATATATATTATATATATCTATATTATATATTGTGTATTTTTGTATGTATGTATATGTATGTTTTTTTTGGTATTATATTTTATATATCTGCATATATAGACATATACATACTTTTAATATTTATATGTAGTATATACATATAAAATTAAAAATATGTATGTGTATATGTATATATATATATATAATATTTATATAATATATATATATATCTATATATTATATATATATGCATATATATTTGTAAATACATAGATTTTGTTTTAATATATACTATATATATATATAGATATATATATATATATATATATGTATTATTATGTGCATTATACACTTATGCATATATTACACCCAATTATACATAATATGTGTATGTAATTTATATCTTTATAAATCTATATATAAAGAGAGAGAGACAGAGACAGGGATTGAATAGATAGCAAAGATAGATTTTTCAACTATGCTTTGAAATGAACGGAGCAAACCACAGCTCGTGTCGGCAAGCGCACGTCCAATCTAAGTTATGCAGCGGCCATTACACGGGCAAAAACAAAATTATTTAATTCATATTCCATCGTCGTTGATTAAAATTTTAGGGCAATTGATGCCCGATTTAATTTTGGATGAACTTCTTTTCTCGTTTTTGATTAGTAAATGGGGATCGAACGCATAATGATAACATTCAGTATTACAAAATACAGTTTTTATTTCAGCAATAAACAAGACCTAAAGGATATGCATGCACGCACTCACATACAAACGCAACCCACGCGCGCGCACACACACACACATACTAAACAGCATACACAACACACTACATGACAGCTCTTGTTAATTTTCTATCTTAAAAGCATTTCCGCCCACGGGAACATCATTGGGACCTAATCCTTTCACGGTCAACCGCAATGTGCGTTCGTCTGAAGCCATGACAACCAGGAGTTTTGTGATCTTTTTAGTAATTTCATCTTATTTCAACTTTTAAAAGGATTTTTAAACGGTGTGTCAGTTATCAAATTTATTCATATATTTGTACAGTATTATGATCATTTTCAATAATCTAGCTTACACTTATAATGCATGCATACATACACAGATACCTACATACGCACATATATACATATATAAAGACACACATATATTATATACATAAATCATATTTACCTCATACTTATATGCATACATTTGTGGGTATGTGTGGTGTGTGTGTGTGTGTGTGTGTGTGGTGTGTGTGTTGTTTGTGTGTTTGTGAGAGAGTGTGTGTGTGTGTGTGTGTTTGTTGTGTTGTGTTCTCAGTATTTTCTGGTTCTACGACAGGTCCTTTTTGGCCTCCATTTTCCCATGGCCCTGTCGTTCCTTCGTTAATTCACATCACATGCTCGTTCATTTCCTCGGGAGTGAGAGCCATTTCCTGAGATTCTGCCGTAATACAAGATCATTCAGGTGTTTTTCCCGCTGCCTTCGTCTTATTGAAACTGCTAGAAGTTTTCCCGTCTATTTAGCCCGATAGGCTGGGACCCTGACAGTGGGTTTCAGTCTCCGGGTGAGTGGACCTGAAGCAATAGCGGCTTAAGAGATTGACTCGATCTATTCAGGACCAAGCCCCTACCGGACTGCAGTTTATACTCATGAGTATTTAAAAGCTTCTCCAGTGGCACCTACGTGCACGAATGCCATCTTGGCATCACAGGGGGACTGCTCGTGTGGTCATATCTATAGTTATATATAATATATATTATATATATATATATATATATTATATATATATATATATATATATACATACACACACACACACCCATATTTGGTTAGATATGTGTGTGTGCTTGTGAGCTGAATGAGTGAGTGAGTGAGTGAGTGAGTGAGGTGATTGAGTGAGTGAGTGTGTGTGGTCTGTGTACGAGTATAGATAGAAGATAGAGGGGAGAATAGACGGTAAATAACAAAAGGACACGTATTTGTATTCATCTCTCTATTCATCTACCCTACCTATCTATCTATCTATTATCTATCTACTTTTCTTCTTCTATATATCTATCTATGTCAAATACATACATGTGTATGTTGTGTTTGTGTGTGTGTGTTGTGTGTGTGTGTGTGGTGTGTGTGTGTGTGGTGCGCGCCGCGCGTGTGTGGTGTGCGTGTGGTGTATGCATGTGTAATTTCTGCTGGTCTGTATACACAGATGGAGAACGTATATTTCTTTACAAATATACCCGAGATGGAATAGACAAATGCCGGAAGAAAACACAATTTCTTTCACCCAGAAGGCAAGCTTCCTTTCATGTACACAAAAGTTTCTAGATGGGATCTCGGCAAAGATGACCAAGTCTTTGTCGCTTGAAGCTGTATAGGTTTTCTCTAGGATTCCAAGGAATTCTCTTAAAGGATATCGAATGTCTCTATTCCTTCACTTGTGTGGACGCTGTAAAGGAATTCGTTCTATGCCTTGCAAACATGTGTATATAATATCGATTAGAATATGTTTTTGAAGGTACATACATATATACATAAATAAACATAAAAAATACATAATTATATGTATAGTATATATATAATATATATTTATATATATATATATATATATATATATATATAGAATATATATAATAGATATACCCCAATTTTAAAATAAAAAAAAAAAAAAATATAATATATATATTATATATATATTTATATGTGGTGTGTGGTGTGTGTGTGGTGTGTGGTGTGTTGTGTGTAGTTGTGTGTGTGTGTGTTTGTCCTGTGTGTGTGTTTGTGTGTGTGTGTGTATGGTTTGTTTGTGTGTGTATGTATAATATATATAATATATATATAGATAATAGATATATATTATATATCTATATATATCTATATGTATTATATATATTTTTTTTTTCACATAATGTATATATTAGTATATTTAATATATAATAGAATATATATATATAATATATACATATATATATATTATATATACACAAGCATATACATATATATTATAATATATATATATATATATATATATATCTATATATATGTTATATATATTAATACAAGCATATATATATATATTATATTTATATATATATATATATATAGATAATATATATATATATATAATATATAATATATTATATATATATATGTGTGTGTTTGGTGTGTTTGTGTGTGTGTGTGTGTGTGTGTGTGTGTGTGTGTGTGTGTGTGCAAGCCTATATATATATATTATATATATATATCTTATATAAATATATATATATATATATATATATAACTATATAAATATGTATAAATATATATCAATATTATAGAATCTAGCATATATATATATATATATATATCATCTATATATTATTGTGTGTGTGTGTGTATATATATATATATATTTGTGTAATCATTATACTATCTATATATATATCAGAATATATATATACACCCCAATACAACCATCTACCGTGTTGATACTATGGTAGTACCAAAACACATAAACCTAGCTTGTGCAAGTGTGGGTTTTCTACCGTGTCAATAATGTGTGTGTGCGTGTGTGTGGTGCGTGTGCGTGGGCGTGTGCGTGTGCGTGTGCGTGTGTGTGTGTGGTGTGTGGTGCACGAACTTAATATATACCCGTGATTTAGTAATTGACGTTCGATAAAGTAGGCACGAAATTGTTAAAAAAAAAAACAAAAAAAAAAAAAAATCGGGCGAATACACAGCACATTCTGCCAACAGGGGTGGTTGTCTTTTTTTTTTCTTTCTTTGTTTTTTTCCTTTTTTTTATATAGGGAATACAACCAATGAAGGAATACCTTTCAGCCTTATAATTTCTATTTTATCTTAAACCTGTTAAGCTAAGAGGATAGTTAGGCTCTCTCAGCAAGCTTTCAGGAGAGAAGGCTGGAGAGCTAAACACGGGAAGAATTTAATAAAGGTCGTTTCCTCTTTCCCACGATCGATAAACAAGCGGAGGAGGTATTTTCTTGGTATGTAATAATTCTAACGTGAATGTTTTCTACGAAGCTTTTATACAAAAAAAACAATTTTATCGCAAGGCTTATAGCTCGTATTACGCATGTGATGAGTAATGTCCCCCTTTTTTTAACGTTGATTTAAATGATTAACTAATTGCACATGGAGGGATGACTACGGTAAGCTGCGTAGAAGCGTGATAATCAATAATCTGATTTACTATCAATAATCATTGACGCATTCGAGTGATTTCCGCCTTTTGATGAAAGGTTTGCCGGTGTAAGGCTCATGAACTCGTGAGAAGATGGAGTGAATAGCGTGTGAAGGAAAGATGTTCTTTCAAGGTCTTTCTACCTTTCTGTTCAATTTCGGGTCTTTATCGGTTCGTCTGTCCTGTCCCTCTGTTTTATTTATCTATCTATACATCTATCCATATTTGGGTCTCCTCTATCTATATAGAGGCACAAATTGGATATATTATATCTAGATAAATATAAATACATACCTACAGCAACCCACGTGTGTGTGTGTGGTGCGTGGGTGTGTGTTTGTGTGTGTTGTTGTGTGGTGTGTGTGTGTGTTGTGTGTGTTGTGTGTGTGTGTGTGTGTGTGTGTGTGGGTGTGTGGGGGGGGGTGTGTTGTACTGGTAATGTGTTGTATATATGTGTATGTATGTAGTGTATGTATTCTCTATATTAATATATCATCATATTCTATATATATTATATATATATATATATATTTATTATAAACTCTGGTCCGTGTGTACTGTGAAACAGTGTCTGACCGCAGTTAACTTCTAATACAGTTGGGCTTTTTTATTTTGTATTTGAGTTCGTGCACTTCTCATGCAATTATGCCGAATATCTCTTTCTTGGAAATTAAAAATTAGTTGAAAATGTGTAGAGCAAGAAGTTGACAAAGAAGAAAAAAAAACTGAAATAGTATACTTTTCCAAATGGAAACATGCCGTTAATTCCGAGAACCGTGTGATTGGGGACTTTTCCCCACTTCATCCTTTGAAGAGACACACGGAAACCTTTTTCATCGTCGTCATCGTAGAAATAAAAGTCATCTTGAGGTGTCTTCATAGGCATAGATACGCAATCTGTTTATTTGTAGGGAGTGAAATCGTACAGAAATTTTAAACTAGAAAATAAGTCCAAGGATCTTTTAAAAGCCTTACTTAGATTTTTGGAGTGTAAGCCTCTGAGCAGGATGAAATTAGTCGTTTTTCATCAGTTGTTTTATCCCATGTTGAATATCGCTCCCGTAAACATCCTCATTCTTGCTTCTGAAGGACAATCACCTGAAATCTAATAGTAAATAAAATGCAATAAAATGAATATTGAACCACTAATATTGACGTCTCCTATGAACGCACTTCGTTCGCCCTAGGTTTTTCCTTTTTATATACATGTCTATATATAATATTATATAATATATATATATATATAGATATGTATATATAGACATATGCATATATATTTTTAATTTTCGTTGTGGTGTGTGTTGTGTGGTTGTATGTGTGTGTGTGTTTGTGTGTGTGTGTGTGTGTGTGTGTGTGTGTGTGTGTGTTGTGTGTGTGTGTGTGTGTGTGTGTGTACGCGAGCAAATAATTACCACCTGATTAAGCTTTACTTTTTGTATCAGCAAACACCACCACTACAGTAAATCGTAAACCTATCACTACAGCTCTGATTGCTTTCTAATGGGTTTCCTATTTACCTGTCCTAGATACCAAGCTATGTACGGGTCACCTCCGATGGCTTAACGTCACCGCATCTTGAACACAAGGCAAGTCCTTCAGGTCTGGCCTCGCCGCTGAGCAAACCATCCTTCTCGCACTAAGGTATACAACGCACTCCCTTTATTTAACACAGATTTTATTGGTTTTGCCCTCTAAAAAAAAGAAATCCTGCGCCCGGACTTTCATCACCCACAATCTCTGTTCATAAAAATAGTAGAAACCCGAACTCAAAACACCGCAACCACAACACTCCTTGTTTTTCCCATTAAACTGCCCTCTTGTGTTTGTATATTTTTGTATGTATTGTCGTTAATATCAGTATGTTATACTTTTGTTTTCATTATTTTAGTTACCTATATTATAAAAAAAGCAGACCATATCTGTATAACTGGATTGTCTAAATGAAATATTCTGGTCACATACGTCATTATCATCGATATGAAGGCATGGTGGCATTTTCGAGAGTTTTTTAATGAATATGAATTCTTCACGTCCGTATTGATCTATCATTTCTTACTTGCAATACATGTGTGTACAGTGTGTGTGCTTGTGCGTGTGTGTGTGTGTGTGTGTTGTGGTGTGTGTGTGTGGTTGTGTGTGTGTGTGCGCGCTGTGTGTGTGTGTGTTTGGTGTGTGTGTGGTGTGTTTGTGTGTGTGTGTGTGTGTTGTGTGTTGTGTTTGTGTTTTTTAGCTTGTGTTTGTGTGTGTGTGTGTGTGTGTGTGTTGTTGTGTGTGTGTATGGTGTGTGTAATTACTTATTATATATAGATAATGCATTTATTTATTTTTATCTCTATATCTTATCTACATCTATTTATCTATATGTGTTATATATATATAATATATATAATATATATATATATATATCATATATATATAATATACATATAAATATATAATATATATATATATATATATATTGGTATGGATGTGTATATAATGTGTGTGAGTGTGTGTGTGTGTGTGTGTGTGTGTGTGTGTGTGTGTGTGTGTGTGTGTGTGTGTGTGTGTATTATATATATAACACTTATACTTATACTGAAGTATATATATTTAAGTATCACAGATTCATATTTTTGGTTTTCTCCCTCGCCCACGAAAAATATGTAATATGTCGTTTGTTGGATGCATGCAATTGAATTTTGCATTCGTAGTCTCTCTAAAATGTGATTTCCCTTGGAATGTTTTAGCTTCCTGATCCTTTTCGTGTTCCCGCAAGTCTTGGGTTCTAAGACTGGGGGGGGGGGGGCTTTCGGAAACCGTGCGTTCTGGAAATGTATGAGTCCGATGTATACAAATTCTCGGTTTATTCATATGTCAATACACACTGACCGTTCATAACTGCAGTTTTTTCTTGGTAAAGTGCCTCTTGCTGTCCGAATTAGTTTCACTTGCCTAGGTTTCAGAAAGACATAATGCTGTCTTGTGAGGATTGTTTAAATAAAAATTGTTTCTACTGACCTGTAAGAATGTCGTAAGGCCCGTGCTTTATACTATTTATCTCGTTGAGCAGTCAAAATTAAGCTTTCATTTATTTTCTGTTTGTGTGTGTGTTTATCTACTTAATGATCCGGTTTTCGTTCAGTCAGCTAGGGCGCATAATGATATAATAAATAATAATGATGATAATTATGTATATGAATAATTATAGTAAGATAAGATAACTGAATATAATATGATGATTAATGATCATATAATGATGCGATGATGATGATGATGGATGATGATGATGATGATGATCATGATCCATGATCATGATCAATGATCATGATGCATGATGCAATATGATGATGATGAATGAATAACTGATAATGATAATAATAACGGATGATGTATAATAATAACTGATAATGAATATTGATAATCATTAATAACGATAAAAGCAATGCTGAACCTATTATTTTTTTTTTTTCTTGGATTAATAACCATTATAGTAGCTTTTATTCTCGTATCAAACTGATATTGGGATAAATTAAAAATCATGCGGTAAGTATATTCCAACTCATTAAAAGTATTGTCTCAGATTCATGAGGTTTATTACTATCTAATGAGTTTAAAAACAATTTTCGGCGGCTATTTTTCTATTATGGAATTAAGTTACAAACAATCTCCCACCTTCTTCACCCTTTCGGGCGCTGACACAAAATATGCTGATAGTATCTTCTTCCACTTGCTTTAATGTCGTCATTACGCATGTTCCAGCGGAAGGCAATGGAATATTGCATATACTCTGAACACATAATAGAACTTCGACATCACTTGAACAAGGATGAAATTAGCGGCTCTTGTCATTAAGTATCATCTTATATGACATCTTTTTCTACGCGATTCAGCTGATGCAATGATCGATGAACAGGGCTTAGAGGGACATGTCGATGATTTTGCCGTTTCAAGACCTACGTTAAATTTTACGTCCCGGTTAGGCATTGGAAGTAAGAATAAAACACAGTATGATTGGTAACTTCCTAGCATATCGTCTGTCTTAGTTGGAATACTTGAAAGGTCAGATAGTCAAAACTCAACTAATCTGTAGGCGATATATATGATGGCAAGCAAATACGTATAATTAATGCAGGCATAGACCTGCTAAGGTGCATTATAAATATTTAACGGAGCATGACGAACCGAACATGTTTCTTCTCTCTCTCTTTTAGAGACATCCATAACGCACCGGTACAGATATGATCAAATCTTACTTTGTAATGGTATTGGTGAGATTACTATGTAAAGGTATCGTTAGGGAAACGATGCCGAGGAGAATGAGCCATTAAGGACATCAAAGTCTTCGAGACATGCCTTCCTCAGGGTATTCCTCAGCGGGCAAAAAGGGCGTCACGGTGCATGAAGGGTAAAACCCGTAGAAGAAACAGATCTTGACTTCAGTGTTGGAACGTATATCTTGATACCCCGTGCAAAGTTGTTAAGGCTGTCATCTCGAGACGTTTGTATCGCGAGAAGTCTAGGTTTGCGACCTCTTTGCAGGTCCTCTGGCGTCGAGTGTCCGCTCGCTGTCTTTAGCGAGATTGTAATGAAGCTTGGTCGCCTTTTTCGCTGGATTCTTTGAGGCGCTTCGCTGTTGGTAGAAGTGTAGAGGCGGTATTTGATATCTGTGTCATTTTGGTAAATGTCAGAGTGGAGGGATACTTCATAACAATGATCATAATGATAATGGCGATTATCTTTACTATATTATTGTGATCAAGGTCTTGATAATGTATAATATCACTATGATTGTTATGCACCATTTTATCATACTGGGGGTCTTATTTATTCTCATTAAAATTCATGCATTATCAACTATCATCGTAATTACTCTAATTTATAATTCATATATTATTCGTGCTACGATCTGATTACGCGTTTACTGCTTATTTACTCACTACTGATGCATTACTACGTTGCATATTCAACACCTATCACTGATTATTACTTTTTACTGGTAATACTATTTATTTACTGACTGTATGTAAGTTAAACAAACGTTATAAAAGACCAAGCTCATTCGTTCGGAGCGGTAAATACTGATCGTCATTTCTTTCTCGGCACAGCACGGACTCAATACACTGTAGTTATATGAGTTTTTAACGAAGCGTATGTATACCTTACGTGAGATATAACCCTAAGAGACGATGCGCGACCGTCCATTCCAGGTGATTCATGGGCGTTAATTTCTTAATCAGTGTACGAAGTCAGGAGGCAAAGATTTTCCTTTCTTCTTCTCTCCTCATTCGCAAAGTGACGCGGAGTTCATGCGAATAAAGTTGGTGTTGTTTATTCATTACTATTTAATTTACGCTAGAATTTCTTTTATTTTTTAGGCCTTGATCTCTTTTAATTTAACTGTTTTATTTATCGCCTAGAATATCGCCTGTAAGTAAAACTTAAAGCGACTGTCGGCGATGTACAGTATGGCCATTATGGACTCGGGTGCATTTCCTTTTGAGGGCGCTTTCGGATTGACGTCCTTATGATTTAATGTTTTATTGAATTCCTATGAATTAATCTTTTTCTCTAGTTCTACAACACTTACAAACGTCTTTAGGATAAATGAACATTATTATATGGAATATGTTATGAATAAGACTGTTAAGATAGAGAGAGTCGAGAGAGAGTAGGAGGAGCAGAAGAGAGAGTTTAGATGAGAGTAGAGAGAGAGAGAGAGAGAAGGTTTAGTAGGAGAGCGTATGTGGAATATAGTAGGGACAACGATACTAAAGCCGTAGGTGGGTGGGGCAGGTCGGGCTGTCCGCCACTACTCTTAGTGTTCGTTTGATTGCTGTATTACCGGGCTGAGTCGATCTGAGCAGTTACTGGCGGTGGCGGACCGACTCATAAATTATGAGGATGCCTTGAAGCATTGTTTTTGCGCAGATCACTTCCAAACGAGCAGTTCAAATCAATATGTCAACTATTAGGGGGCTAAGGCCTGTTTTACACCACGTCCTGCCCTAATTGTGGCATCGGTCAGTGTCTTGAGCTCACAAATGCACTTATTTACGGATTTTAGCGTGCTCAACTTCGTAGCCCATATCCTTCAGCGAAGCTTCGAGCAGGTAAAGGCTTGATACGCAGTTGTGTACGTCCACGTAAATGTCCTCATCTGCGCTTCTGCTTGGCACCCTTTCCTGTTTTACCTGTCTTAAGTGCAATGATAAGATGGGTAAGTTAATGCTGAGTATGAGCAGGGTTGGTTTCACGCAACTGCCGGATTGTTGTTCGGACCTCTGTGTTACCTGTTTTAAAGTGTAGGGCGATAGTTGATATTAGTTTTCCGAATTTGGCCTAGTCTTCTGTTACTATCCTAATCACGAGTACATTATTAGTACATCAGGAGCAAAATCCTTACGATTATACTAAACACAAGACGATGCATAATAGATCTGGCCGTAATCGTTATAGGCATTTGCCGAGGGAAAGTGTCCTGATAACATACTGCATATATGTTGCACATATTTCTGGGCAGGCTATCTGATTCCAATTATATTTCGATATCACACACAGCCCCTGATAAAACATAGAATTTCCTTTGATCGCCGACCAGCCTATATCATAAACTAACTTGTGCTGGCGTCATGAGACGGGCTTAGCAGTTATCGATGTTTTGGGCCTCCAGTAGTAAGGCTTTTTTTATGACTCTTCTTGTTAAGACAACTTTGCCAATGCATAAGCTAATTTTGAAATTGAATACTGTAAATTCATTTTCCCTATAACGTTATATTGGCTATTATTTATCACATTCGCGTAATGATATTCTAGCAGCTGGTAACTAAGTCAAGGTAGTATTACTTTTTAATGAAAACATATTGAATTGGCCGTTCCAGTGCTTGCAGAGGTATAGTTTATAAATAATTCACAAAAAGTCGGTCTCTCTCGAGTATTGTCTCGCCTCTCTGTTTTCTGCGCGGCCTCTTTCTTTTGGAGCTTTTTTTTTTGAGGTGGTGTGTGTAGTGTGTGTGTGTGTGTGTGTGTGTGTGTGTGTGTGTGTGTGTGTGTGTGGTGTGTGTGTGTGTGCGTATGTGTGTGTGTGTGTGTTTGTGTCTACCCCACCCGCACATACTCTATCAATATGTAATGGAATTATGACTAGCCTATGTATATCGTTTTTACTGTGAAGGCAGTGGACAGACATAAATACGCGTTAGAGAAACGTGGTTGTTAAAACGTCTCACACACATGATAGGCAGTGTTTTGCGTAATCTAATCATTTTCGCAGACGGAAGACTTAGTATACATCGGCAGTTATATAGATAGAGAGGCTAATAGGTACCCAGGTGCGTGTTTAAATAGCAAGAGTGAGTTTATTCTATCTGTTATTACATCACCGTAATATTGATTGCCTGTTCATGGGAAGGCTCTAATCCAGGGTCGCAACTCAGCCTGATGTTACGTTAGAGCCATTAGTCATGAGAGGCTCGTAGGTCTTGGACGTGTCTATTGATCGCTCAGGATTTAAGGTAATGAACGTCTTACGATGTCACTGTTATTTGCAGATTTGACTAGGTGGTATATCAGTGGTATTGAAAAGGCATCTGTTTTATATGCGGAAGTTTATACTTGTGGAGCGACTGTTCCTTTCATTTGTATTTGCAGAACGCGTCTTGGCTTTGTGGCGCTTACTAGTAGTCCATAATGAAGTGACTGGCAGTCGGTTTCGTTATTTAGGAATATATAATGTTAGTGGTGAGCAATTTATCGTAAAAATTATCCATAGTAAGTTCGGCCATAACAAACTCGTTTACTGAGTCTTGTTATACAAGAGAAACTAAACGGAAATAAGTAGAATTAAGGATAACAGAACGTGATTAATAGAATGGGCTAATTACTGAAGATGATGAGCGAGGATCATGCAGGCTGGATTGACATGTATATTTAAAAAGTCTGGAAGGCATATATCTAGAGTCTAGATTGCGGCTAGGTATAACTCAGGCTGCAGGATCATAGTCGCTTGATGAATAACTCACTTTCTATTCTCCCAGACGTGTTGTAAAGTGTTCTCATACATGTACTGAATGATAAAATCATATATGCTATATTTATATTATATATATATATATATATTATCATATATATATAGTAGTAAATTATAATATATTTATATATATTATATATATGCGCTGTGTGTGTGTTGTGTGTGTGTGATGTGTGTACGCACACTACACAGCAATATATATATATAAGAAATTACTATATATGATCCTATAATATAATACTATGATGATGATATAGTATACTATAATATTAGATATTCGTATAATAGTATGATTATTAATATAAATTTATATTTATTATCATCCTCAAGTCAAATACTGGCGCCCAAGCCCGGATAGCATAACGAGAGAATGATATATTCTTCTATTGATGTATATATTATCTATATATTAATATATATTCATATATTATTTTATATTATATAGGTACTATATGTGCTGTGTATATATTGTTATATACCATATTATAGGTATACTATTATAGATAGTATCTATGTATATCTATATATTATACTACCTATGATATAATATATACTAATGTGTGTGTGTGTGTGTGTGTGTGTGTGTTGTGTGTGTACATTGATATAGATATTCAAGGTCATTTCCCTTTTGCTTCTTTTCTTTTTCACCTTAAAAAAATTTATTCCGTTTTAGATCTAACATTAATGTTCATTTTAGTCTTTCTTACTTCATCTAAGAGAGCAAGGAATTGTGCCGTAGAGTTTTATGGATGGGAGGACTTATGGTATAGAGAGGCGAGAGACAATCAACGAATCAGACCGACAGAGTAAGTAGCAGTTAACAGAGAAAGAGAAGTAGAGAGAGATAGAGAGATAAGGAAGGAGAGATAAAGAGAAGAGAGTAGAGAGGAGGAGAGAAGAGAGTAGAGAGAGAGAGGAGAAAAGAGTAGTAGATGAGTAGAGAGAGTTTAAGGAAAGTAGTAGAGAGAGAGAAGAGATAGAGGAGAGGAGTAGAGACAAGAAGTAAAGAGACAGAAGAGTCAGACAGACAGTTCAAGGCAGTTGATTCGAGACAGAGCATAGGAAAAAAGCTAAGCGATCGACAGAGAGAGCAGAAAGTTAGAATATTGAGTATTCGACACTAGAAATAAAACTAAAACGAAGAAAAGGGTTTCACCTCCAGAACTTGGCGGGAAGGTTTTCCTTCATTTTTATCACTTTTGTCTTGTTATCATACGCTTTCTAGACGCGATTTTAAAACTTCCGCAGGCTTTTGTGTATTCGTATAAATGTATTTTTGTAAGCCTAGTTACAATGTTATTCACGAATGTATGAAAATGAGCACTACAAAATATGCTAATCGTTATAGTATATAAATGTAACGCTCATATCAGGTTGAGCAATGATAAAAGTACGGGCTTTATGAGTCTAAGCTAGAAATAATGCTAATACTTTTCATTCTGTAGATTGTGGCGAACGTATTTGTTCGTAAGTCCATTTTGAATTTAAGTATAAAAACGAGTTTTCATCTGTTTTTGCAAGTTGGGCTTCAATGAATATGATATAGAAAAGAAGTCCGCAAGAATAGCAGGAAGATCCTTAAAAAAAAAGCCGACTTCCTTGAAGCCGTTCACTCATAAAACTGAGAAGAAAAGTATGATTATTGAATTAGCTTCGACGTGACATCCGAGTCTCTATATGTATAAAAAAAAAAAAATAGAATATGCAATCTGTGTCTATTGGCTGCGGAAAGCTTCCGCGGCATTTAAGGTGGATTATTGGGGCCGTCCTATCTTTTCGTAGACTTGATGGTAATTCTAAAGGCAATTAGCTAGCTTGAAAGATCATGCGAGAGAGAAAACAAGGGTGGGAGGAGAAATGATGTAGAGATAGAGACACAGGAAAGAGAGATAGGAGAGAGAGGGTAGGGAGAGAGATGAGAGCGCGATTGAGAGGTAGAGAGTAGAGAGAGAGAGAGAGAGTAGACGAGTAGAGGGGGAGAGAGAGATGAGAGTAGGGAGAAAAGGAGAGACCGAGACCTGGAGACTAAGCGGAATAGCGAAGAGAGAGAGTAGATTTATTTTATTTAATTATAAGAGCGACGGGTAAAGAGATTAGAAGAAGAGGAGATGAGAAATAAATAAAATAAATGACGAACGAGGGAAAGCAGCGCTATCAAGCATCTCCACATGCCTCAACAAGACATCTCACGCAGTGATTACAGTAGGGCGGTCTTTAAAGCGCCTCCATTCTTCCGGTGGATATGATCAGAATGTGATAAATGCGAGCTCTAATGGCTTTCTTCTCGCAATCGATAAACCGCTGGGAGTAAAATAAGATGGACCGATATAAGAGAAATAGAGTAGACAAGTGGAGATAGATGCCCTAATAAAAAAGTATTTGAGAGTTGTTTCGAGGGCTCGAGTTGTAGAAAAGTGTTTAGATTTGAAAGACTGTGAACTCTTGAGGCAATGAATTAGTGAATTAAATACGTCATGTAAATAAAATTAGATTGGGGGGAGGTAGAAGTACAGCCCACAAACCAACTACGAATCAGACACAATATTAATATATATATAGTATATATATCTATATGTATATATATATATGAATATATATTTAGATTATATTAATAGTGTTATATATATCAGGGGGCCAGGTGGGCAAAAGTGAATGAAGGCTCCTGAATATTTGTAAAAATTGATAATGATAAAAATAGAATAGTAATAATATGATGATACAACACTAATACAATATTTAGTGATTATGATAATCAATCATAATGAGTAATCGTCATAATGATAATCAATCATATGATAATTTCAATTGTCATAATGGATAATCAGTTATGGCATAATGATAATCCGTACATAATGTATAATGCATCATAAATCGATAATCATCTATAATAATCAGAATAATAATGATGAATTAATCATAATGATAGATATAATCAAAACGTAAAATGGTAATTATATATGATAATTAAGCATAATTCATGATAATCAATATAATAATAATAATTTACAATAAATAAGCTAATTAATAATTATCATTTATTGTATATTATTAATTATCAATCATCACTCATCATTAAGGATAGCATTATGGCAAGCCTCTTATTTTTTGTAGATATCCTATGGTTCTGACCTAGAATAACTCTTTAACCATTATTCTTCGACGCAACATTGCAAATGTAGTATTATAATATGCTTCTATAAGAAGATAAGAAATAGCGGTAATATCGTATCACACCGTTCTTCGCCTGTTATATCACTTCCACAGTCATGTCACTATGTCGCTTACTAGACTTTTTTGACAACTTCACTTCACTTCACTTTTGCTTAATGGTAATAATAATAATAATAATAATAATAATAATGTAATAAATAAATCAATAATAATACTAACTATAATAATATCATAATGATAGTATAATCATAATAACAATACCATAATAATTTTATTATAATGAGAAGTAGATAACGAGATAAATTAAAATGAATAAAGTATTCTAATACATAGGCACAGTAAAATAATGATTAAATACTCCTAATTATTATACATGACAGTAATTCAATGATATTACTGAAATTGATAATAATGAGAGATCGATGATAGTGATAATAATATTCATAATGATAAAAGTGATAATGATACAGCGACACGAATAAATAAGTGATAATACTGGTAGATAGATGATAATAATAGTAATAAGCAAGATAATATAACATTAGCTGATAATTATTATTTATTATCAGCATCAATGATTATGAATATGATTATTGATATATTGATCATATTATATAATTGATAATATAAATAATGACTAATAAGAATAAATAACTTATCATTATTATTATTATTATTATTATTATTATTATTATTATTATTATTATTGATTATTGATTTATACTTTTTTTTATCATTATTTATTTTTATAAAAATAATAAAAATATTTAATAAAATAATAATATAATAATATAAAAAAAAAAATGATAAAGATTTTGAAAATAAATTGATAATAAAAATTATAATAAAACCAAATAATAATGATAAAGTAGTAATATAAAGATATGATCTAATGATAATTATAATATAATATATGATGAAAAATAATATAATAATAAAAAAAAATAATAATAAAATAATAATGATTAACAATAATAAATAAAAATAATAATGAAAATAATAAAATTTAAATAATTAAAAGGTAATAATAAAAAATAAAAATAATGATAATAAAAATAATAAGATAATATGATAAAAATAATAATAAAAATAAAACAATAATAAAGATAATAATAATAATAAAAATAAAATAATAATTTTTCATCATCTCTCATCATCATCATAGTATAAAGATATGATAAAAATATTCATAATAAAAATCAAATGAAAATAATGATATCTAAAAAAATGGAAATAAAAATGAAAAAAATAAAATAAAAATAAAGTAATTAAAATGATAACATAATCGATAAAAAAAATGTAAAATAAAACTAATCTGATAATGATAATGATATTACAACATTAAAAACAGTAAGTAAAATAAAATGATACAAATGAT
>NW_023663936.1:0-14374 GCF_015228065.2 Penaeus monodon | reverse complement strand
TAATTATTTTTACAATATATGTTATACATAGCATTATATAACATATGTGTGGTGTGTGTGTGGCGTATATATATATATATATATATATTAATATATATATAATTATCTATATATATATATATATATATATATTATATATTTATATATATATAATGCATGTGTATATATATATGTATATAATATAAATATATATATTTATATATTATATATATATAGAGAGGAGAGAGAGAGAGAAGAGAGACAAGAGAGAGGAGAAAAGAGAGAGAGGAGGGGAGAGAGAGAGAGGACGCATCCCACACATATGTATTCACACACAAAACACACACATATATATGTGTATATATGTGTGTGTGTGTGTGTGTGTGAAAACCCTGAGATTAGGATGGCAATCTCCAAGCTAAAAGCGTGGGAAAGCACAGGAAATATGTGATATCACTCCCTGAACTGCTAAGGCTGGGGGTAAACCTTATGGAAACGGGCTTGCATGCGGGTTTTGACTGCCTTTGGGGCAGTTTGTTATTCATTCACCCTGACCTGTTGAGGGGCGTGGTCTTTCTTGAAGGGGGAAAGGGGATCGTTGGGGGACTGTAGCAACTACCGTGGCATTACACTTTCAGCAAACCAGGCAAAAGTCTTTGCCTACATTCTTCGGGAAAGGATCTGCAACCAGCTACTAAGGCATCAGAGACAGTCTGGATTAATTAATTATTTAGAAATTATCTACCGCGTCAACAGCAAAAGGTCATTAGGGGAATACCTTGTTAGATAAAAAATATTAAGTTATTTAAAACTTTAAAAAATCTATATTTTATTTTCTTACAAGTCTCCCTAAGGAAACTAATAAGACCCTCTATGTTCACAATCTTTCCCCCAATACAATTTTCAGTGTATATGGGGGAGACAAGAAACATATGTTTTTGGGCCCTGAAAAAATGTTGCACACTTTTCCACTACATGTGCGACGTTAATGGCTCTTGGCATCCCTAAAAAAGTGCTTCACTTTTAGCCATCATCGGCCCATGAGTCAGTCTTGTGTGCTCGTTTTCTTAGTCTTGTTAATACAACTTTTACTTTTCGGATGGATGCTCGTCACCAAACTGCCAAGGTCATTTTAATCTCTCGCAGTTTGTTTCTCCATTGTTCCTTCCATTTATCGCGAAGAAAAATCCTGATGCAGGGTTTCAGGTCGGTGAGTGGGAGAGGAAAACAAGCATCACAGGGCGGGCCTTGGCCTTCCGAATCAGCTTGCTCATTTCCCATTGATCCCAAACCCTTAGGGCTGGCACTGAACATAGAGGGGTTATTTTTACGTGTTGACATCAGTGAAAGCCAATCTTGAACCTCCCTCAATACTGGATGTGATGAGTTTAAAAGCTCTTGAGTTTTGCAAAGAATGGCTCGTAAAAGCTCAAGTCATCTTAACTGCTGCAAGGATGGTATGAAAATCTGCAGTGAAGATCGAGGCTGTTCCTTTTGCTCACTGCTGCAAAACCCAACACCTTTTTCAGATTTCGAATCATCTGTATATATTGCATCGATCCTTGGGTACTTAGAAATGTGCTGAAGAAATCTCTCTCTGACTTCCGCTTCGGATGTCTCCCCTTACCCATTTCCCAAAACCAAATCCAGCTCGACTTAATTAGTCCAAGGAATTTTGGGGAATTCCAACAGCCAGAAACCTTAGTGAGTTTTAAAAATTAAGATCTTCCACTAGATTTCATTCTCGTACCGTAGGTTGGTATCCTCAAGGGGGTTGAAAACCTATCTGGATGTAGGAGATCCCGGAATCCTTTGTAGTTCATGTAGTAAATCAATTTCCCATGTAGTCCGGTTTAATGAAAGAGGTGGTTCTCCACTCACAGCATATAGGGACTCCACAAGTGAAGACCTAAAAGGGGCCCCAGTACAGATTCTGAGAGCTTCATTATGAAACCGAATCCAACATCTGGAGAACAGGGAGTTGCAGATGAATAAGCCTCACAGCCATAGTCAAGTTTACTATGAATAAGCACTCGGTAAAGCCGCAGAAGGGTTGTGCGGTCTGCACCCCAAGATGGGATGTACTTTTGTAGCCTTCACTTTTAAACTGTTTGATGTGGGGGCACCCATGTGAGCCTTGAGTAAAAAAATGGGGACCCAAGTACTTCACCTCTTGGACAAATTGCAGTGGGATTGCTCCTAAATAGAGGGAAGGATGGAACTTTCCTCGTTTGGGGAAAACTGTATAGCCATGGTTTTGCTTAGAGAAAAATTTGAAGCCATGATGTTGCCCATTGTACAGCCTGATTTATTGCAGCCTGCTTGTGTCCTTGCACATGCAGTACAGTGTAAAGTCATCCACACAAAAATTACACGGGGACAGCACTTGGAAACAAACCTTTACGATGCCATTTATAGCAATGGAAAAATAGGGTCACATTTAAAGGGACAACTCTCTTGTGGGACCCCCTTTCCAGATGAACTTCCAGATTAGAAAAAAACTGTTTCTCACCCAAACTCTAAACTTCCTGTTAACAAGGGAAGTTTTTGTATGAAGGTAGGTAATGCTCCTCTTAATCCAATGTCATAACAGCTTCAGGGAGTATGCCATGCTTCCAAGTAGTATCATAAGCCTTTCAAGGTCAAAGAAGCCTGCTACTATGTGCGTTGCTGTGCGAAGGAATTCCTCACAAGTGAATCTGTGGTTGATCCAATTTTCTAAACCTATACTGATATGGGGTCAGCACATTTTCCTTCCCTAGCAGCCATATCAACCTGAAGTTTACCATTTTTCTCCAAATCAGTTTGCAGATACAGCGGGTTTGAGAGAAATTGGTCTGTAATTTTCTGGGTGGAAAAGCATCCTTGCCAGGTTTAGGGACAGGAATGATTATAGCCTCTTTCCATGGGATGGCACTGTGCCCTCCCTATAGATCTATTGAATAGGTCCAACAAGAACTTCTGGGAGCTCTCTGGTAAGTGAGATATCATTTGGTATGGAAATATCATCACTTCCTGGGGCAGTCTTAGGACAGAGCTGCAAAGCAGAGTCCTTTCTCCTTGTGCAAAAAATGGTAAGTTCTGCTGCAGTCCTATGAAAAACGACACTGGCGTATCATTCCTGTTCAAGCCCAAAGAGTGCAGAATCGGGCAGTGTAAGATGCTCCAGAGGAGATCTCTGCCAGGATTTAGCTAGCTCATTAGCAACATATTTTTTGGTTGTGATGATTATGCCAATCTATCTTCAAAGCAGGGGGACATTGATGTGCTCTTTCCAGTGATTTTTACGCACCTTGTCCCATACCCCTGCTAAGGGGGTCCCAGAATTAATTGAAGAGACATACTGGTCTCCACGACGTACGTCTAGCTCCTTTAGTACTGACCTGGCCTTGGCTCGGGTCTTTTTGTAATTGATCAAGGTTACATCGCTGGCCGTCGTTTCAACTGCCTTTATGCAGCTTTTCTTGTTCTGACAGCTTGTTGGCATTCATCAGGACCATCATGGTACTGGAGGTCAACGGTAATTCGCGCTATTTTTGGGAATGGATGGGTTCTGCTGCAAGGTGAATTTTTAATGTGAGTGATTAACAGAATCTTGAACACATTGGAAAATCATTTACAGATCCTTGCAAAAACTGCATTTGATCTAAAAAGATTCCAGTCTGCATATTCAAGTCGCTATCTCTGCACCCCATTGGTTGGAAATGCCATTCACCTCCTCCAAAAAGTATTGGAAAGTGGTCACTTCCCTGCAAGTCTTCCATGGACCTGCCAAGTGAAGTTCAACTGTGAATCAGGTGAACCAATTGGCAGGTCTGTATTGGAGAATGTCCCAGTTTGAATTTGAAAATGTGTTTTGGGGTGTACTGTTCAGTAAAACCTGCATCTACTAAATAAGAAACCCTCCCTGATGAGGACTCGAACTGGGTCAGGGAGGGTTGTTATTTATCTATATCAATGCGGCATTTCATTATTCCATCTTTCACTGCATCTACTCTGAAGGGAAAAAGTACTCCAAGGCCCTTTCCCCGAGGATTGCACAAAGTGTTCCCCAGAGGTGATGCCGAACATTGAAATCTCCCAAGAGTAGAAATGGATGTAGCAACTGCCCAAGTAGATCTTCCAAATCATTCTGTTGAGATTATGTGGAGGAAGGTAGACGGATGCAAAAAGTGTAAGGTCGTGTCAAGTCTATTCTCACAGCCTTTACCTGCAGTGTTGTCTGGGAGCGTGGAAGGGAATATCCTGAACGTACCATTACTGCCCCTTCCTCCATGAGACTCCATTATCAAAGGTCCCATAATGAGCTTGAATTTGGAAATCCTCTCAGGGAAATTGGACGATTTTCCCTAATCTCTTGTAGGTATACACAAAACTGGGTTACATGAAGCTATCAGATGTTGCAGTTCTTCCCCTTTTGCATGAATTCCCTGACAGTTCCATTGGATTAGGATATACAGTTCTTCAAAACCAACTCTTCATAAGGTGTTTGGCAGCACCTGTGGTCAAGGTTTGCCCCACATCTTTAGATGTCCCTTTTCAGGATCTTGGGAGAATCTTTAGAGGGGTTGTTTACCTGTGGAAACTAGTTTCCACAGGCTCTCTTTTGAAGGCTCGGCATTTCTTTGCTGGCGAAGGGAAGGGGCCTGAGCCTTTGTTCAGGGGCATTCTGCCTAGCAGCGGAGGCTCCTGTGGATGTGGTAGCAGCTGGAGCTGTCAAAAAGTTGAGGCACCTGGGGGGCCCTGCCTGACGGCTCCAAAGACTCCACTCTGAGAAATAGTCCTTTGAAACAGGCTCAGGATTCCTTTGCCTGGGCAAATTTCATATCTGAGCCTTAGCTTCAGGGGCATTCTGTCTAGCAGTGGATATGGGGGGAGCTGGAGCTGTCACGTTGAGGCCTCTGGAGCCTTGACTGATAGCTCCAAAGACCTTACTTTGGGAGAAATCTCCTCAATAGACCCCTCACTCCGACTCCATTTCTGGTGGAAAAAAGTCACCAGAGGGGAGTTTCAGCAATTGAGGGATAAGGTTTAAAGGTAGTGGCAGAGTGTGTGGTGTAAGAAGTATTGAAGGGGCAGGGATGGCGGGAAGGACAAACATGTGACGTTCCAGAGGGAATGGCCTGGGGATTCCGTAGGTCATCAGGGAGAGAGCTAGATCTTTGTAAATTTGTAGTAAATCAATACAAATCAGAATTCTTCATTCCTCACCTCCACCCCACATGGAGGGCCAACAAGGGGAAGCGAAACCTGAATTTCTATTTAAATGCCTTGGAGTCTCGTCTTAATGCATTTTGTAACAAGTCTCTTTACTGGATCATGGGGTATAGTTGAAAGAATTATGTGTCCAATGACGGCTACAAACCCTGAGGGCTGCATGGGAAACCCGCTACTTGCATAATCCGGGATCGCCAACTCAGGCTTTTGTGGACATCTAGCCTCGCTTCCTGTGGATGGACCCTGCCCATCAGGTTGTCTCTTTGCGAGGGCAATCCTAGGTGGAGGATGCTCGTGGGATGACCTAGAAGGTCATGGCTTGGGCTGCTCGACGAGACTTTTTCGCGAGGAATTAGATATTGAATTTTCACTAGTGCTCACGGAGTGTGTAAAACCTCGCTATCAATACCCATATTTAAAGGGGATAGGTAATGTATATTGGGGTTAGTATGATCGCCTCTGTACTCTCCTTTTAGTGGTTCTGGCTTATTAGAGCGGCACTGTATCATTCCATCTTTTATGTATGTTATATATGTGTATGGGTGTGTGTGTGTTGCGCGCGGCGGGTGTGGTGTGTGTGTGTGTGTTGTGTGTGGGGTGTGTGTGGTGTGTGTGTGTTTGTGTGTGTGTGTGTGTTGTGTGGTGTGTGTGTGTGTGGTGTGTGTGGTGGTTTTGTGGGGTGTGTGTGTGTGTGTGTGTGTGTGTGTGCGTGTGTGTGGTTTGTGTGTTGTGTGTCTCTGTGTGTATGGTTCATTATGTGTATGTGTATGTGTTAGAAAAAGTGTTGTGCTTTAGCGAGGGCAAAGAAGTTAGCGCCGCAATTGAATGAATGTAGGCTTTGTAGTAAAAGTATAAAGATTATCTAATAGTTTATTTCTAAAAAATATATACTCATACTTACGTACTAATTTGGATATGAACCACAAAAAAAAAAGGCTGTATAAAAAGAGTTAAAATCTTTCTTATAGTCTACATTATATGAGATTCCAAAACATATTTTTATGTGGAGGAAAACGGGTTTATAATTTCAATAATTTGTGTGTATGTGTGTGTGCATACACACACATACAGGGCAGACAGACAACACACCACACACACACACACACACCACACAACACACACACCACACACACACACACACACACATATATATTATATAAAATATAAAATTTTAAAAAAAATATATATATATTATATATATATTATATATTTTATATATATAATTAAGCCGCGGTGGCCGAATGGTTAGAGCGTCGGAATCAAGACTGTCACGACGGCAATCTGAGTTTGAGGGTTCTGAGTCCCGGCCGGCGCGTTGCTCCCTTGGGCAAGGAAAATTCACCTCGATTGCTACCTAGCCACTGGGTGGCCAAGCCAGCCCAAGTCAGTGCTGGTTTCCCAAGCCCGGATAAAATAGAGAGAATGATTACCCAAAAGGTAACACCCGGGACTCTCGTGGAAAAGGAACTGGGGAACCTACCACGTACTCAAATCCAAGAGCATCACAACATGAAAACTACAATTAAGTATCATGCTGTGACCACGGCGGCCAGACATAAACCTCCCGTTAAAAAAAAAAAAAAAAAAAAAAAAAAAAAAAAAAAAAAAAAAAAAAAAAAAAAAAATATATTATATATATATATATATATTTATATATATATATATATATATATATTAGTTGTTTATATTGTGTGTGTGGGTGTATACATAAATATAATATATTATATATATATATATATATTTATAATTATATTATATATATATATAATAAAATTTTGTATACACACACACACACACATTATATACATAAATCATATATTTTATTATTTATATTTATAATATATATAATATATATTATATATTTTTTTTTTTTTTTTTTTTTTTTTTTTTTTTTTTTTTTTTTTTTTTTTTTTTTTTTTTTTTTAACGGTAGGTTTCATGTCTGAGCGCCGGGTCACAGATGATATTTAAATTGTAGTTTTCATGTTGTGATGTTTGGAGTGAGTACGGGGGTTGGGGGTCCCAGTTCCTTTCCACGGAGAGTCCCGGTGTTACCTTTTAGAAAAAATCATTTCTCTCTTTTTTTTCCCGGGTTGGGAAACCAGCACTGATTGGGCGGTTGCCACCCGTGGTAGGTGGGCAATGGGTGAAGTTCCTTCCCCAAGGGGGGGCAACGCGGGCCGGTGATGAACCCTCGAACCAGATTCCCGTCTGACAGTTTGAGTCCGAGCTCTAACCATTCGGCCACCGCGGCCTTTATTTAATAAAATTATATTTTTAAATATATATATATTATAATATAATATAATATATTATATATATATGTGTGTGGTGGTGTGTGTGGGGGTTTTGTGTTGTGTGTGTGGTGTGTGTGTGTGGGGTTTCTGTTGTCTTTTTGTGTGTGTATGCACAAAAAATACAAAAAAATTTATTAAAATTAAAAAAACCCGTTTCCCCCCCCACTAAAAATATGTTTGGAATTCTAAAAATTAGACTATAAAAAAAGATTTAACTTTTTTATACGCCCTTATTTTTTTGGGTTCATATCCAAATTAGTACGTAAGTAGATTTTAAAATTTTTAGAAATAAAATATAGATAATTTTATACTTTACTAAAAAACTACATTCTTTCAATTGCGGCGCTAATTTTTTTGACCGCTAAAGCAAAAAAATTTTTTAAAAACACATACAATACACAAAGGGCCCCACCATAAACACAGAGAACCCGGGGGACACAAAAAACACACACAGCACACACCACACAAAAACCAAAACACACCAACACCACACCACACAAAACACACAACACACACCACCCCAAACAAAACCACACACACACACCCCACACCACACACACACCAAAACCACACACACACACACACACACACGCGCGCGGCACACCAACACACGCAAACATATATATAAATACATAAAAGATGGAATGATACGGCCGCTCTAATAAAGCCAAAAAACCAAACTAAAAGGAGAGAAGAGGCGATCAACTAACTCAATTACATTCCCCTATCTCCTTTTTAAAATATGGGTATTGATAGCGGGGTTTTTACACACTCCTGAGACTAGGTGAAAAATTCAATTTTAATTCCTCGGGAAATCCGTCGAGGGGGCCCAAGCCTGACCTTCTAGGTCATCCCACGAGCACCTCCCCCTGGGATTGTTGCAAAGAGGACAACTGATGGGCGGGGTTTTCATCCACGGGAAAAAGCGGGGCTAGATGTCCACAACCTGATTTTGGCGATCCCGGATTATGCAATAAGGGCCCATTTTGTTAGGGTGTAGCCTAGTTGGACAATAATTCTTTCAAAACTATACCCATGATCCGTAAAGAGATTGTTAAAAAAAATGCTTAAGGACGAGACTCCAAAGGCATAAATGCATTCAGGTTTCGTTTTCCCCTTGTTGGACTCCATGTGGGTGGGAGGTGAGGAAATGAAAATTTTATTGTATGAGTACAAAAAATTTACAAAAAATTCTAGCTCTCTCCGAGGGACCAGGGGAACCCCGGGCCCTTTCCCCCTTGGAAACGTCACATGTTGTCCTTCCCGCCATCCCTTGCCCTTCAAAAATTCTTACACCACACACTTGCCATACCTTTAAACCTTAGTCCTCAATTGTGAAATGCCTGGTGACTTTTTCCACCAGAAATGGAGTGGATGAGGGGGATTGAGGAGACTTCTCCCAAAGTAAGGTTTTTGGAGCCATCATAAGGGGTTTCCAGAGGCCTCAACGGGGGGAAAAGCTCCAGCTCCCCCCCAATATCCACTGTGACAGAATGCCCCTGAAGCTAAGGGCTCAGATATGAAATTTGCCCCGGGAAAAAGGAACCTGAGCCTGTTCAAAGGACTTTCTCGAGTGGAGTCTTTGGAGCCTAGGCAGGGCCCCAGGGCCAAAACGTTGAAAAGCTCCAGCGCTACCACATCCACGGGGGACCCTCCGCGCTAGGGAACCCCCGAAGCAAAGGCCAGGTGTCCTTCGCCCAGGAAAAAAATGCGACCCGTCAAAAGAGACCCTGTGGAAACTAGTTCCCAAACAGGTAAAAAAAACCCCCCTTAAAAGTTTTCCCCCAAGTCTGAAAAGGGCAGTTAAAGATGGGGGGGAAAAACCTTGACCACAGGGCTCCCAAAAAACCTTAAAAAGAGGGGGGTTGAAGAACGTATATCCTAATCCAATGGAAGCGGGGAATTCATGCAAAATGGGAAGAATGCAACTTTTGATAGCTTCATGAAAAACCCAGTTTGTGTATACCTACAAAGGTTTAGGGAAAATGTCCAATTTCCCTGAGAGGATTCCAAATTCAAGTCATTATGGGCCCTTTTGATAAGGTTTTCTCAGGGAGGAATGGAGAATGGTACGTAGGTTTCCCTTCCCCGCTGCAGGACAACACTGCAGGTAAAGGCTGGAGAATAGACTTGACACGACCTTACATGTTGCACCCGTTACCTTTCCCTAAATTTTAATCTCAACAGAGGATTTGGAAGATTACTTGGGCAGTTGTAATCCATTTCTATTTTGGGGGGAGTTTCATGTGGCATAACCTCGGGGGAGACACTTTGTGAAATCCTCGAGGGAAGGGCCTTGGATATTTGTTCTTCAGAGTAGATGCAGTGAAAGATGGAAAAATGCAATGCCGCATTGATATAGATAAAAAAAAACCCCCCGACCCAGGTTCGAGCCCCTCATCGGGGAGGGTTTTTTTTAGTAGATGGGGTTTTTACGAACAGTAACACTCACACACTTTTTTCAAATTCAAAAACGGGACTTTCTCCAATAAGCCTGCCAATTGGTTCCCCCTGATTCACAGTTAAACTTCATTGGCAGGTCAGGAAGACTTGCATGGAAAGGGGACCACTTCCAATATTTTGGAGGGGGGTGAATGGCTTCCAACCAAGGGGTGCAGAGATAGGCTTGAAAAATCAGACTGGAATCTTTTTAGATCAAATGATTTTTGCAAGGATCTGTCAAGATTTTCCAATGGTTCAAGATTTGTTAATCACGTCACATTTAAAAAAACCTTTCAGAGAAGCATCCATTCCAAAAATAGCGGAATTACCCTTGACCCCATACCATGATGGTCTGATGAATGCCCAAAAGTGTAGAAAAAAGAAAAGCTGCATAAAGGCAGTTGAAACGACGGCCAGCATGTAACCTTTACAATTTCAAAAAGACCCGAGCAAGGCCAGGTCAGTACTAAAGGAGGCTAGAGTACTCGTGGAGACAGTATGCTCTTCAAATTAATTCTGGGACCCCCTTAGCATGGGTATGGGACAAGGTGGTAAAATCACGGAAAGGAAAATCAATGTCACCACCGCTTTGAAGATAGATGGCTAAATCATCAAGACAAAAAAAAAATTTTTTGAATGAGTAGTAAATCCCTGGCAGAGATCTCCTTGGGCATTTACAGCCCGGGTTCTGCATCTTTGGGCGAACAGGAATGATAGCAGTGTCGTTTTTCAGAGGGGGCTGAGCAGAACTTACCCTTTTTGCACAAGGAGAGGACTCTGCTTTTAGCTCTGGGCCCAAGCTGCCCAAAGTGATGATTTCCATACCAAAAAGAATCTCATTCCAGGAGCTCCCCGAAGTCTGTTTGGGCCTATTTCAATAGGATCTTAGGGGGGGCCCCAGGGGCCATCCCCATGGAAAGAGGGGGTTAAAAACATTCCGTCCCCAAACCTGGCAAAGGGTGCTTCCCCACAGAAAAAAACAGACCCAAAATTTTTCTCACCCGCTGTATCTGAAGCTGATGGAGAAAAAAAGGAAAACTTGGTTGATATGGTGTAGGGAAGGAAAATGTGCTGACCCCCTTCAGTATGGTTTAGAAAAAAAAAAAGATAACCCCCGATGCACTTGTGAGGAATTCCTTGCACAGAACGTCAATAGTAGCAGGCTTCTTTGACCCTTGAAAAGGCTTATGATACTACTTGGAAGCAGGCATACTCATGAAGCTGGTACATTGGATTAAGAGGACATTACCTACCTTATACAAAAACCCTTGTTAACAGGGGAAGTTAGAGTTTGGGTGAGAAACAGTTTCTCTAATTGGAAGTTCATCTGGAAGGAGGTCCCAAAAGAGAGTGTCTTAAGTGTGGCCCTATTTTTCCATTGCTAAAAAGGGGATCGTAAAGGTTTTTCCAAAATGCTGTCTCTGTAATTTGTGGTTTGGGTGACTTTACACTGTATGATGTGCAAGGAAAACAACAGGGCTGCAAAAAAAATCAGGCGTACAATGGGCAAAAACAAACAGGTTCAAAAAAATTTTTAAGCAAGACTGGCTATTTAAATTCCCCAAACGAGGAAAGTTCCATTTCCCTTCCCCCTTATTTAGGAGCAATCCCCCTGAATTTTTCCAAAGGTGAAGTACTTGGGTTAATTTTTTACTCAAGGTCCAGGGTGCCTCACATCAAAAAAATTAAAAGTGAAAGGGACAAAAGTACTCTATCTTGGGGTGCAGGGCGCCCCAAAAACCCTTTGGGCTTACCCAGTGCTTATTTTGTAGTTTTAAATTGGGCTATGGTGTGAGGCTTATTATTGCAATCCCATGTTCCAGTGTTTGGGTTCGGTTCAAAATGAAGGGTCTCGAATCTGTAGGGTCTTTCAGGTCTTACTTGGGAGTCCCCATATGTGTGGTGGAGAACCACCTCTTTATTAAACCCGGGGCTACATGAACTTGATTTACACAGAGACTACAAAGGATTCCGGGATCTCCTACATCCAGATAGGTTTTAAAACCCCCCCCCTTTAGGATAGCAAAAAACCCACGGTACGAGAATGAGGAATTAGTGGAAGATTTTAATTAAATCTCACAAGGGTTTGGGGTTGGAATTCCCAATTCCTTTGGAATAATTTAAATCGAGCTGGATTTGGTTTGGGAAAAGGGTAAGGGGAGACATCCCCAAGCGGAAAAATCAGAGGGAGATTTCTTCAGAAATTTTCAAATACCAAGGATCAGAGCAAATAACAGATGATTTGGAAAAACTGAAAAAAAGGTTGGATTTTCAGAGGAGCAAAAGGGGAAACAGCCTCGATCTTCACTGCAGAGTTAACCCATCCTTTAGCAGTTAAGATGACTTGAGCTTTTACGGAGCCATTCTTTTCAAACAACAAGAGCTTAAACTCATCACATCCAGTATTGAGGGAGGTTCAAAATTGGCTTTCACTGATGTCAACACGTAAAAGATAACTCTTGTTCAGGCCAGCATAAGTTGGTATCAATGGGGGAAAGAGAAGCTGATCGGAAGGCCAAGGCAGCCCTGTGATGCTTTTTTTCCTCTCCCACTCACCCACCTGAAAACCCTGCATCAGGGGTTGTCTTCGCGATAAAAAAGGAAGGGGAAAAAGGAAAAAAAACTGCGAGAGATTAGAAAAGACCTTGGCAGTTGGGGGACGAGAAAACCCTCCCAAAAGTAGAAGTTGTATTAACAAGGGCTAAGAATCGAGCACACAAGACGACTAAAGGGCCGATGATGGAAAAAATGAAGACTTTGTTAGGGGTGCAAGAGCCATTAACGGTGCACATGTAGTGGAAAAAAATGTGCAACATTTTCAGGCCAAAGGGGCATATGACTTTCTCCCCCTAACACTGAAAATGTATTGGGGAAAAGATTGTGAATAGAGGGTCTTATTAGTTTCCTTAGGCAGACTTGTAAGATATAAAAAAGATAGATTTTTAAAGTTTTTTAAATAACTAATATTTTTATCTAACAAGGTATTCGCCGCAAGACCTTTTGTGGGGACGCGGTAGAAATTTAAAAAAAATTTAATTAACCAGATGTCTTGGCCTTAGAGCTGGTTTCGACCGTTTTTAGAAGAATGTAGGCAAAGACTTTGCCTGGTTTGCGAAAAAGTGTAATGCAAAAGGTGTTGCTACAGTCCCCAAGATCCCCCTTCCCCCTTTAAAAAAGCCAGCCCCTCAACAGGTCAGGGGAATGTAACAAAGCCAATGGCAGTCAAAAAAAATGCATGCAAGCCGTGCCATAGGTTTACCCCCACCTTTAGCAGTTTTGCAGTGATACACAATGCCTGTGGGTTTCCCCCGCTTCAGCTTTGGGGATTGCCCTCCTAAACTCAGGGTTTCACACACAACACACACACAATATTACCCCATATATATGTGTGTGTGTGTTTGTAATACATAGGTGCATTGCGTCTTCTCTCTTCTTCTCTTCTTCCTCCTCTCTCCTCTTCTCTCTCTCTCTCTTTTTCTTCTTATTATTTTAATATTAAAATAATATATATTTATATATATATACATATATATAACAATATATATATATTAAAATATTATATAATATTAATATATATATATTAAAAATTTTATTAAAATATATAAGAGTGTGTATATAAATATAATAATATATACATACATACATGCATAATTTTATATAAAATATATATATATTAAAATATAATATATTATATATAATATAATTATATATATATATTATAAATATATATATACGCACCCCACACACAAAACACATTGTTATAAAGTATGATAAATATAAAGTGTATATAATAATTTAATTTTTTATATTATATTATATATATGTAATTATATTATATTATAATATATTATATATATATATATATACTTTTTATTATATTGTGTTTTGGGGGTGTTTGTGGTGTGTGTGTGTGTGGTGGTGTGTGTGTGTTGTGTGTGTGTGTGTTCTGTGTGTGTGGTGTGTGTGCTTGTATATCATATTGTGGGATATAATATAACATTATATATAATATATATATATAAATTTATATATATATATATTAAATATAAAATATATAATATATATATATATATAAAACTATTAAAAATATAATATTATATATATAAATTATATATATAATAATAATAATATATATATGTTAATATATATATAATATATTTATTTATTCATATAGATAAATACATTTACTTTTAAAAGATACAAGGGGTCCCCCCCCCCCAATATATATAAAATAAATATTATATAATTATATATTTATATATAAAATATAAAATATATATATATATTATATTATATATATATAAATTATAAATAAATATATATTTTATTATATATAAATTTTCTAATTAAATTTTATATAACCACACAATGTGTATACATTTATATTTTAAATGTATCATCATTTTTTATCTATCTACTATTTAGCTAGATGGGTAGCAG
>NW_023663935.1:0-14374 GCF_015228065.2 Penaeus monodon | reverse complement strand
AATGAGCGTGCCGACGATAGTATAACACCCCCCTGAAAGACTCGATCTCGCACTACACCCAACGGAGCCGCGCTTACGCGGGGGGGGGTAGAGGTCCCAATGATCTGGTGATCCGGTCCAGAGGACTTCCCATACTGGAGGGGTCACCAGTGAGGGATGAGACAAAATGGCTTCCTGGTGCACAAAGACCTATGAGTGGGGATGGTGCACCCACCCCTGATTCGTTCATCTTGGACCAGGGAGAACGTGTGTTTGCCTGTATTACTAGGAGGACAGGAATCCTGGGGGTTGAGCGATGCTACACGCTGCGCCCTGCAGCTAGTAACACACCTCTTTGATCCTCTATTCTGTTAGACGGGTGGCTTGATCAAGGCCCAGTCAAGCAATCGGTTGGTCAATATGGCTAGGGTCAAGCAGGCACTGCTCAGTCGGTAGCGCATAGTCCCACGACTGCCATCAGTACTGTAATAATGGCTGCGTATATTTCCTCACTACCCCTGTGCTGTGGGAGATTTTGAGCCCAATTATAGCTTCCCCTCGTTGGATTCCATGGTGGGGTGTGGGGGGGGTGATGAGGAAATGAAGAATTCTAATTTGTAAGTTTTCTTACAAAGTTACAAAGATTTCCCTGACGACCTATGCAATCCCCTGACCATTCCCTCTGGAATGTCACATGTCACTCTGGAACTTTTCCAGCTTCCAAAAGGTAAGAATGGGAATCGTATGGTTCTAGGGCTCACAAACCAACTAAGAAGGAGAAAAGTCCTCCTCATCCATAAGAAAATCTTACCTGGTAAATATGAAAGTATCTCATATAGTAAGTGCCTAGTAGTGAAGACCATTGATAGTGTATCAATTGATATTTTTGAAGTACATCGGAAAATAGTTGAGGTGAGTCAACGTGATCCTTGCATCATCCCACAGTGAGATGGTAGCCTGATAGTTTAGGTTTCGTCACCAGACGTTTGAAACAGTTGACACCAGCTCTCCTTCTAACTTTTGAAATCTTATTCTTCCAGAATCCGTTAAGTTAGCATGGTACCACCTCAAGGTAAAGCCATATGTGCCACTCTATGCTGTGCTTCCACTGCCAGGGTTATGGGTATGAAGCCAACTCCATTTAAGGAAAATGAAAAACAAGAGTGTGTGTGTGTAAAGTGTGTACAACAGGTCCTCAAGGAGATGACAACTGTCCAGGCCCTATATGCTGTTACCACGACAGAGATGCTCATGAAAATTCATCAAAGCAATGTAAAAAGTTCGAATTTGAAAACAAAGTATTGGTAATAAGGAGCAAGGAGAAAATTAGTTTTCCAGAGGCAAAGTGATGTGCCCTTGTGCTGTTTGCACAGCCAGGTAGGTCGTTTTCTTCGATACTAGCCCATCCTCCTCCCACAACCCTTGCCCTCCAGTGCTTCTTGCACCACCACACTCTGCCATTTCCTTTAAACCTTTGTTCCCAGTTGTGAAACTGTCTCTGGTGAGTTGTTCCCCAGAAATGGAGTAGGAGTGAGGTGCCTATGAGGAGACTCCTCTCCCAAAGCATGGTCTTGTGGAGCCATCAGTAAGTTCCAGAGGCCTCAACCCGGTGACAGCTCCAGCTGCCACCACATCCACAGGGGCCTCTGCTGCTAGACAGAATGCCCCTGAAGCAAAGGCTCAGATATGCCCTTTCTCTAGGCAAAGAAATCATGAGCTTCTTCAAAAGGCTACTCTCACAGTGGGGTCTTTGGAGCCGTCAGGCAGGGCTCCAGGGGCCTTGACGGTAACAGCTCCAGCTGCCATACATCCACAGGGGCCTCTGCTGCTAGAAAAATGCACCTGAAGCAAAGGCTTAGGTCCGTCCTTTGCCCAGGCAAAGAAATCCTGAGCCTGTCCAAAGGTAGCCTGTGGAAACTAGTTCCACAGGTAAACAACCCTTCAAAAATACTCCCAAGACCCAGAAAAGGACAGCCTAAAGGTGTGGGGCAAGACCTTGACCACACATGTTCCCAAACCCTTATGAAGAGGTAGTCTGAGAACTGGATACCCTATCCAATGGCACTGTCAGGGAATCCATGCAAAATGGGAAGAACTGCAAACATCTGATAGCTTCATGTAACCCAATATGTGTATGCCTACAAGAGATTATGGACCAGGGAAAATCGTCCCATTTCCCTGAGAGGATTCCAAGTTCAAGCCCATTATGGGACTAGTCGAGAGAGATTTCTTCAACACACTTCTAAGTACCTGTGTGATATTCAAATAGTACGACATTGTTAGCTTGTACGCCTGACAGTGCGTGGACGCTGCCGAGAGGACAGTTGGAGGCTGGTTGAGCAACACCCGGGACATCTCCCTTCATTATTGTCACGCTGTCCCTGTATTTCTCCTTAGGAAATAATAAACTGCAACTGTGCCCAATGTGTTTCCCTTCTCCACCAAGTCTGGAAGGCAAATAGATAATGAGGGCACCAACCTAGGCAACATAAGATGGCACAGTGAGTATTTAGAAGAAGCGCCGGCCGATTCCCTGACCGACGCCGCTACGATACTTCAATTAACTCACCTCCTTCAAAACTCATGTGCAGTGCTGGTAGTGTTATAGTGCAGTGCAGTGTTATCTACATTGTGCAGTGATAGTGTTGTGCCTAATAATATAGAGGAAAGATGATGAAAGGGCTTTATTGAGGGACATCGTGGGAGTGTGAAACACAACACCCTCCCCTGACCGTGCCTGCAGGTGCACTGGCCTGCGGCCCGCCACCTCTCGTTCACCACAGCTGGACATCAACACACAAACGTGTACATCACGCACTCACTATTTGCACACCTTAACACACACCAAATCCAACAATGCCTAGGAAGATGAAGGGAGCCAAACGGAACATTGAGTCTCCTACCTCAACGTCTGACGGAACGCCTACCGCACCACCCACCCTACTGGCACCTCACCACCCGATTCTACCGTACACCCACCCTCCTGACGCGTCGCAGAGTGACGTTGCTGCTCTACTGCGATGGATGGTAACCAGGGATGAGGAGCAAAGAAGAACTGAAGTGATTCGGGAAGAGGAACGTAGGAGGGAGAATGTAGAGCGGAGACGTGAGGAGACACAGCGTTTCGAGTACTTCATGGCAAGCTTTGCCGCCCAGCACCAACCATACACAGATGGCAGGATGAGAGAACACCCCACAGGCGACCCAGTGATGCCGCCTAGTCACACACCTGCGATGTATACACCAAAGGCCTCCATCCAAATTCCACCTCCACTTGCACCTGATGTTACGTTTCAGGCCTTCCGCGAATGGAGACGACGGTGGGAAGATTACGCCATAATGGTAGACTTAACCGGTCTACCACAGCCAAAACAACACTTCCAATTACTTATGTGTTTATCTCAGGAGACACAGCGAATACTGGAACACGCCTTACAGGTGCCCCCAGACTCCACATTGTCAGTTACAGATGTGCTAGACAAATTGCAGCGGCACATCAAAGACCAGAGCAACGAACCACTCCGTAAACGGGCCTTCTCCAACTGCAAACAAGTAGAAGGAGAGACTTTCTCAGAATTCTATGTCCGTCTCAAGACCCTGTCTGAAGAGGTGGATTTGTGTAAGGCAGGTGTGAAGAGGCATGGATCAAACACGGGATCCTCATGGGTGTCAGAGATGAGAAGTTGATACAGAAACTCATCTCCATGGATGCTTCTTCCACACTTCAATATGCTGTGATGGAGTGCTGTGCATATGAGGCTGCCAAATCTACCACATCTGCCTTGAGGGATCCAGCTGCTGTCCGTGCTGTGTCCCAATACATGAAGGGCAAGAAAGTGGCCAGTATGACGAAGCAAGCTCACATACTGCTGCACCTCGCACAAGGCACCCTGCAGTAGTTGTGGCAAGCAACAGCCCTACAGGCCTGCCCTGCAACCAAACGTTGTATGCCGTGGTTGTGGCGCAAAGGTCATTGGTCACACACGACCAAGTGCCCTGCTAGCACTGTTATTGGTGCATCCTGCAACAATATGGCCACTTCACAAAGCTCTGCAGCACTGAGGCAAAACCTAAAGGCCCAAAATGACGTGCAAAGCCGCAGCCTACCCTCAATGTGATTTTTTCACAGTCCGCAGATCATCAACACAGCTCTGGACAACAGAGAACAAAGCTACATCTGAAGACTGGAAATGGGCTCGCGACTTTGCCAAAACCTTCACCGACTATTCAAGTCAAAATTGCCAGTGGTGATGTGTCAGGCTCCATACATGCTATACTGACACAGGGGCAGACACAACGGTTATAGGCCCACAGCACCTGAAGGACCTGGGCCTACCAAACATGACCTCGACCCGCCCACCAATCTGACATACTATAATGCTGATGGTTCAACGATGCCCCCGGCCATAGGTTCCTTCCAAGCGCAGCTCACATATGGGAGCAGGTCACATACAGGATGGATTGACGTCCAGGGTTCCCTGACTACACCACTATTGTCATGGGAGCACTGCAAAAGAACTTGGTGTGGTGCCCAAGGATTTTTCTTAAGCAAATCACAGATGCTCGTGGTACCACCAACAGGGTTTGTAGTTCATGGAGTGGTGGGGTCACTCCTCACACCTCTGAGGTTCCTACTACCCCTGCTCCAGCACTAGCCAAGTCATCAGCACTGCCATTTTCAAACAAGACGTCACCTATAGCTGGGAAGGGAGTACTTCCTGAAGAAGTATTCTGATGTGCTATTGAAAAAGGCGGACATACAAGCAGCACCACTGAAAATGATGTCGGGCCCTCCCATGAGTATCCACCTGAAGGACGATGAACAGCCCTTCGCCATCCACACACCCAGGTTGATTCCTTTAACCTTCCAGGAGGCTGTGAAGACAGAGTTCGCATCTATGGTGGCTCAGGGAGTTATTGCTCCATTTGACGATGACCCGTCACCCTGGTGCCACCCCATGTTGGCAGTAGCCAAACCCAACGGAGGAGTACAGATCACAACTGATCTATCAAAATTTAATAGACAAGTGTCCCGCCCTACACATCCCTCACCTACGCCATTTGCAGCAATCCAAAGTGTGGACCCTAAAGCCAGATACTTCTCAACAATAGATGCCTTGTGCGGGTACTGGCAAATCCCATTAGCAGAGGACCACCATCTGACTACTTTCATTACTCCACAGGGAAGATACTGCTACCTCCGTGACCCCATGGGTTTTACAGCCACAGGCGATGCCTTTTGCCTTCGTGGCAATAGGGCCTTGCAGGGAATGATGAACTGTGTGAAAGTAGTGGATGACATCCTAATATATGACGAAGACTACCTCACACATCTAGGATGCTTTGATGAAGTCCTCTTCAGGTGCAAGATACATGGCATCACTCTCAATGCGGAAAAGTTTGTCTTAGCTGACCCTGCAGTGACATTCTGCGGATACAAGCTCTCAAAGGATGGTGTTACAGCAGATCCTGAGAAGGTCCGTGTTATTGCAGAATTCCCCATACCATCCAACCTGACAGATCTGAGATCTTTCATGGGTTTTGTAAACCAGCTTGCTGATTTCTCCACCGATATAGCAGCCGCTGCCACTCCTCTCCAGCCTTTGATGAGCCCAAAGAGAACTTTCACTTGGACTGCTGATCATGATCAGGTCTTCAATAAAATCAAGCAAGCCCTTACCTGTTTGGGCTGCAGCACTTTGATCTCATAACTGACCATCGCCCACTGGTTCCAATTCTGAACCATTACTCTCTAGACGCCATAGAAAACCCATGACTCCGTCTCAAAGAGAAGGTTTCAGCATTCTCCTTCACAGCAACGTGGCATGCGGGGAGGGATTTGTGCATCCCAGATGCCCTCTCCCGCTCTCCCACAAGTCGGCCAATGCCTGAAGATGAGCTGTTGAGTGCTGAGACATGCCTCTATGTTTGAAGCATAGTATCTGTTCAAGCAGTAGAGTCAATCAGTTGCCCACAAGCAGTCGAGCAAGAGGACCTGGCACTAGAAGAACTCCAGCAAGCAGCTCGCAGCGACTCAGCCTATAATGAACTACTACAAGCTGTCCGGCAAGGTTTCCCCACGTGACCGCTTGCCTTGCACAAAGCCTTACGCCCATACTGGAAACTTCGAGAGAACACTCTACGCTGATGGGACCTCGTCCTGTATGGTGCTGCATAGTAGTTCCAGCAGCCCTTGTCGCCGCGTTTTGGCCAGGTTTCACGATAGCACCGAGGTGAAATCCCCCTTAAAACAACGGGCCGGGTATCGGACTTGGTACCAACTTGTCCGACTTGCGAGCGGGCCCAATCATGCGCCATAAACGAAAGAGCCTTTCTATGGACGAGAACCCCCAGGCCTTTCCAGTCTGGCAGCTGACCATTTCCCTGGGGTTTTTTTGGCGCAGGGTAGTATCCGGACCTTGCACAAAAATTTGGGAAATTTTGGGAAAAGTTTGGTACGGCAAGTCAGGGCTACCAGACCCAAAATTCCCAAGTGGCCGAGCTGGTGGAAAAAATCCTTTTCCCCCTTTTTCCCCCCAATATGTCACCTCCGCCAGCCTATTTGGAGCGGAGCAACCTCCCTCTGTATCTGACTACTTCCCCCCCTCCCTCGTGCTCGACCCCTAAACTAGGGGAACCGCCCAAACCTCAAAGGGGTTTGTGAGCGTAAATGGGGAGGGAGATGTTGATATCAAATAGTACCACTGTTGGGTTTTGTACCCGGGCCGTGGGATGCGCCGAGAGGACGTCGGGGGCTGGTTGAGGAACCCCGGGACATCTCCCTTCATTTTTGCCCCACGCTGCCCCTGTATTTCCCCTTGGAAATAATAACGATTTTGGGCCCTTTATGTTTCCCTTCACCCCCAAGTCTGGAAGGCACACAGTACTAGGGCACCAAACCTACGCAACTAAGAGTACCAAATTATCAATAAATATATAAATGGTTCAAAATCTAAAAAAGGGGTTGAGTTTTGCAGAGTGAAAGAAAAGGGAAGCTGCTTTGGCAGTTTTCTTTAGCAACCCGTCTTCACTGCGAGTTACATGCCACCCTTGCAGAGTTAAGATGCTTACAGATCTTACAAACCCATTCTTTTTATATCTTGTGACTCTTGTGCCTTGCAATCCTAAAAAGCTTAAACTCATCAATCCAGTAGTGAGGGGGTTTCAAGTTTGGCTTCCCTGAGTCAACACACAAAAAATAACTCTTTTTTGGGGTGGCAGGATGATGGTTAGTGGGAATGAGCAAATTGATTGGAAGCCAAAGGGGAGGCCCGCTCAGCCCGTGATGACGTTTTTTCCCATACCCGATCTGAACACGCATGGGGAGTTGTCTTGCGAAAAATGGGGGGAAACTGGAGGTATACCTCTAAAAAAAAAACTGCAAGAGTTAGCGTGCCCAGGCGTGGTGACCAGTATCCCCCCCAAAATGAAAGTTTTTGTTTTAATGAGACAAAGAATTGGGCCACAAAACTGACTGTACCCCCCCAATACCCCCCCCTAAGGGAAGCCGCCTGCCGGGGTGGGGGCTTGGGGGGTCCAATGATCGGTGACCGGACCAGGGGGCTACCCGAAGGGGTTCGTAATGGTTCCGGGGCTCCCAAACCGGTAAGAAAGGGAAAGTCCTCCTCATCCAAAAGGGAAACCCTACCGGGAAAAATATGAGAGATTTCATATAGTAAGTACCTAATAGTGAAGACCTTGAGGGTGTACAATCAGGGATCTTGTATTTTTAAAGTACACGAAAATTTTTTTTGAGTTGCAATTGATCCTCGCACACCCCACAGGAGATGGTACCATATTTAGGTTTCTCACCAGACGAGATGCCGTCAATGTGAATGCGACATTCCGGGGACCAAAATTTCTGTTCTCCCAAAAAACCCTCAACAGTGTAAGGGAATTTTTTTTTCCTGAGCCCTGAGAGTATTCTGGGGAGAAACTGTTAGGGGAACTAGGGGAATTTTTAATGTAGTGGCAGAAAAAACGTCTTGAGAGAAAGTTGAGGTTTTGGAACAGTCGACACCATTTTTTCTAACTTTTAACACTTGGCGTTCCGAATCTTTTTAAAGTTAATGGTACACTAAAGGTAAAGCCATATGTGCCCAACCCTATGCGGTCTTCCACTGTGTAAAGTTGGGGGTGAACGGTCATCAAGGGATGACAACTGCCCCAGGTCCAATAGCTTTTTATCACTGCAAGAAACTCATAAAAGCTTTTTAAAAAGAAATGAAAAAGGTAAAAATTTAAAAGGAAGGATTGGAAAATAAGGGAAAAGGGGAAAAAATTTATTTTCCAAGGCAAACCGGGCCCATGTGCTGTTTGCACGCCGTGGGGTCCTTTGTTTCGGTTCTAGCCCATCCCCCTTTCCACCAAAACTCTTGCCCTCCAATGTTTTTAAAACACACTTTCCCACTTCCTTTAACCCTCAGCCCCAAATTGTACACTGCCTTGGTGATTTTTTCCACCAGAAACGGGAGTAGGAGTGGGGGGTCTATTGGGGAGACACCTCCCCAAGAAGGTTTTTGGGCCATCATTTATGGCTCCAGAGGCCTCAGGGTGACAGTACACTTCCACCACACCCCGGGGCCTTGCTGCTAGGCAGAATGCCCCTGAGAAAAAGGTCAGGCACCCCCTTTTGGGCCCAGGCAAAGGAACCAATTGTGAAAAAGATCCATCTGCCACAACATCCACGGGGGCCCCCCACTGCTAGACAGAATCCCGCGAAGCAAAGGTCAGTGTTCTTTGCCCGGGAAAAGAAATCCTGAACCTGTAAAGGGAACCCTGGGGAAACTATTTTCCACAGGTAAAAACCTTAAAAGGTACTCCCAGGATATGGAAAGGGACACCAAAAGGGTGGGGGGAAAAACCTTGACCACTTTGCGCCAAACCCCTTAGAAGAAATAATAAAAGAACGGGATCCCCTAATCCAAGGGAACTGTCAGGGAATTCATGAAAATGGGAAGAACTGCAAATCGAAGTTTCATATAATCTTTTTTGTGTATGTCTACAGAGTTATGACTAAGAAAAGTACCATTTCCCTGAGAGGATTCCAAGTTCAAGCCCTTTAGGGCCCTCATGGAGTGGTAAGGGTACGTTAAGATATTCCCTTCCGGCCCCCCCTGCAACACCTGCTTTAAGGCTGTGGAATGGTGACCCGACCTTACACTTTTGCATCCATTTACCTTTTCCCCCCACATAATCTAACTTTAATTTTTTGGGAAAAAACTATTTAGCAGTTGCCACATCCATTTCTACTTTGGGAGATTTCATGGCCCCGGGGCACCCTTGGGAGACATTTTGTGCCCCCTTGAGGAAGGGCCTTTGAGTCTTTGTTTTAAAGAGGATGCGTTTTACCAAACAAGACACTCCCACACTTTCCAATTAAAACGGGACATTCTCCAATATATAAATGGGCCCACCTGATTCAAGTTGAAAAGGCGGGGTCTGGAAGTTACAAGAAGCGACCATTTCCCATAATTTGGGGAGTTGAATGGTATTCCCCCAATGGAGGCAGAGAGGGCGCTTGACATGCGGATGGAATCTTTTTATATCAACGCAGTTTAAAAAGGATCTGTTAATATTTCCAGTATTTTAAAGATTCTGTTAATACTTCACATCACGAATTCACCTTGCAACAAAAGCATCCATTCCAAAGTAGCGGGCATTACGTCGACCTCCAGTCCCATAGTGTTCTATGAATGCCAACAAGCGTCAGAGCAAGAAAAGCTGATTAGGCTTGAAAACGCCCCAGCATTGTAACCTTGAGGGGGTCGGGGGAGACAGTATGTCCCCCCTCAATTAACTCGGGGGACCCCCTTGCATGGGTAGGGGAAAAGGGTGCGAGTTTGGAAAGACACATCCATGTCCCACCTGCTCTGAAATAGATGGCAAATCATCACAGAAAAAAAAAGATCTGCAAATGAGCAGCTAAATCCAGGGCAGATATCTCCTCAATAGCATTTTAACTGCTCGTTTTTTCACTTTCGGCTGAACAGGAACGCCCCCAAAGGTCGTTCTTCAGTAGGATTGCAGCAGAAATTTTATATAACTTGCCCTTTTTGGCAAGGGGAAGGACTCTGCTTTGCAGCTCTGCCGTAAAACTGCCCAGGAAGAACATATCTTACCAAAAAGTACTAATTACCAGGGGGCTCCCCGAAGTTTTTCCGTTAGAAAAATTTCAATAGGTCTATAGGGGGGGCACAGTGCCATCCACATGGAGAAAGCTATATCTTTTCTGTTCCTAAACCTGGCAAAATGCTTCCCCCCAGGAAATTACAACCAATTTTCCCCCAACAGCGCTCTGAAAACTGGGGGGAGAAAATGGTAAATTCAGGGTGACATGGGTAAAAAAAAAAAAACGTTTTTACCCCATATCAAATGGCTTTAGAAAAATTTGGGCGACCACAGATGCACTTTAAGGGTGGAAACTACATACAGAAATTTTTTTGCCCGGGCTCCATGATAGCAGTCTTTTTGACTTTAAAAAGGGCCCACGAAATACTTGGAAACATGGCTTCCCTTAAATGTATGACATTGGTTTAAGAAGCATTACCTTCATTCAAAAAGCTTTCCCTTTCTGAAGAAAGTTTTGAGTTCGGGGGGAAAAGTTTCTCTAACATGGAAGTTCGCTGGAAGGGGTCCCACAAGGGAGGGTCCCTTTAATTGGAAAACCTGTTTGCCATTGCTATAAATGACATCGTAAAAGGGTTTTTTCCAAGTGTGGTCCCATGTATCTGTATGTGGATGACTTACACTTACTGTTCAAGGAATTAAGGATGTGCAAGGGCACATGCACTGCAAAAATCGGTTTTACAGTGGGAAAACATACCATGGTTTAAATTTTCTCCAAGCAAAACCATGGTAACATTTTCCCCAATGGGGAAAGTCATCCTTTCCCCCTATTTAGGAGCAAACCCCTGCAATTTTTCCGATAAATACCTTGTGTCTAATTTTTTTCTTACAGGGTGCCTCACACAACAGTTAAAGTGAGGTACAAAAAACGCTTTTATTTTTTGGGTTCTTTCAATCTATCTTGGGGTGCAGACCGCACAAGCTTTTTACGACTTTACTGAGCGTTTTTGAGTAGGCTTGTTTTGGATGTGAACTTTTCATCGCAACTCCAACTGTTCTCCGGATGTTGGCTCATTTTATAAAGAAGTTTTTCAGAATCGTACGGGGCTTTCAGGTCTTTACCTGTGGGGTTCCTGTTGCGAGAAGGAGAACCACCTTTCCATTACACCACTACAAACCTGATTTACACACGAGACACAAAAGGGTTCCGGGGTCTCCCACTCCCAAATTGGTTTTTTAACCCCCCTTTAGATGCGATTATGGTAGGAGAATGAGAATCTTGTGGAAGATCTTAATTTAAGTCCACTAAGGGTTTGGCTGTTGGATTCCCCCCAATTCCCCCCTTTGGGCTAAACAATCACGGATTTGGTGGAATGGGAAAGGGGAAAGATCTGAAACAAGGGGCAAGAGAGATTTTTTTAGCAATTTTAAATCCAAAGGTCAATGCAATATATACAGATGTTAAAAAACGAAAAGGTGTGGGCTTTGCGCAGTGAGCAAAGGAAAACTGCATCTGGCGTTTTTTTAGCAGCCCCGTCTTTACTGCAGGTTACATCCCTCCCTTTCACCCTTAAGATGCTAAGACTTTCGAAAACCTTCGTTGAAAAAATAGTGAGGGACTTCATTAGTCAAACGTAAAAATACCATTTGGGTGTCAGCAAATTTTGGTATAGGGAATGAGCGAGCTTCAAAGGCCCGGGCTCCACTCAGCCCCTTTTGGGTGCTTGTTTTCCTCTCCCACACACTGCCTCAAAAACCCCGCATAAGGAGATTTTTTGTGACAAATGCGAGGATTTGGATGATCTTGGCAGTTCGGTACGCATCCATCCCCAAACCCAAAAATGAAAATTGTATTAAAAAAGACTAAAAATCGGGACCCATGATGGCTAAAATCAGCCTTTGGAGGGATCCAAGGCCTTAACGGGCGCCATGTAGGGAAAATGTGCAACATTCTCAGACCAAAGGCTATGTACTTTTCTCCCCCTAACACGAAAAAAGTTTTGGGGGGGGATTGTGAATAGAAGTCTTATTAGGGGGCTAAATATTTTCAATAAAAATTTTTAATTTTGATAATTTTCTTTCAATAATTTATTGTCGGAAAATAATATTTATCTTTGATTTTTAATTTTTATTGTTATTTGTAAATATTTATTGATAATTTTTTTTGTTTTAAAAAATTTTAAAATTTTTTATCTAACAAGGTGTTTTTGCCGCTAATGACCGGGTGTTGACACGGGAGAAATTTTAAATAATCATCAACAATCTCCCATTACATATTGGAGGAGGTAATATTTATGCTTTGTTTTTTTATATTTATTTTTTTATTTGTGAAATTTTTTGATAGATTTTTTAAGTTTTTTAAAAAACTCAATCTTTTTATCTACGAAAGGGATTTTACCGCTAAAGACCTTGTTGTTGATGCAGCAGATAATTTGAAATAAACAATAAACCAATCAACGGGCCATTCAGGGGTGACCTGAAAGGACCAATATAAACTAACTTTCCACAAACCCCTAAAAGAGTGTGAACTAGGATCTCACTAGCTTTTATAAAATTACCTTCCACTAATAGAGTAAGGTAGTTAATTTTACCCTGGGCATTGGTGAAAATTTATTTAGCAATTCAAAAACCCAATCTAGTACGGGGGGAAGGGAAATCTTAATTATCATAATAAAGAGAGGAATTTTTGGTTTTTCTCTGGAAATTATAACAAAATCAAAAAATTATCAAATAATTATATATCTGCTATACAAAATTTTTGGCCGCTCTATTGGCTAAACATGGTGCCTTTTCCCCGCCCTTTTTTTTGCCCCCCGGAATTTTTGTGTTTCTCCCGTGGGGCCTGCCATGGTACCTCCCTTGGGGGTTCGGACTAGAGCTCCCCCTGGGAGGTGTACAGCTTTTTTTAGTGGCTGTTTTATTTTGAGGAAGGGAAAAAAAGTTTCCAAAAAAAATGATGCTTAAAATTTTTAGTGGAATGCATCCCTCTGGGCTTCCCGGGGGGCAAATCTCCCACGTTTTTGCCGCAGGGGATCCCTGTGCATGTCCTGGAGTTTAGTGATGCCCTCGATTTGACCTGCAAATGCAATCACCTTTTTACCCTTATTCCAGCAAACAAAGGTCTGATCCTTTTCCCCCGTCAGATCAATCGCTGGTCTCCTTCGGGAGGCTAGGGTCAATTTTGCTGTTGGCCCCCACAGTCCCCTGAGTGGCGATACAACCCATTGGTTTTGGGTTTTCCTTTCCCACCCTTTGGCTATTGAAATTAGTTTAAAAATACAGCTTCCCCCTTTTTGGACCGGTGGTGGGGGGGGGCATGAGAGGAAAATAATGCTTATTTATTTTTAAACATTTCAAAACCCCCCAAAAAATGAATTTTAAGGTTATAAAACGTGCAAGCCGACTATGGCAGTCACTCTGAAGCCCAAAATGGCTTCAAGTGGGAAGAGAAACAAAGCACAGGTTGACTCGTGAACCTCCTGCTAAAATGAACACAACATCAGCCAAAAAAAAAGTCTGTCCCTGAATTTTCCAAGATGGACTCTCGTCTCACCTTTCACACCGCAGCCCACAATTTAGCCAAAAAGGGCGGCCGAAACGACCCCGGCGGAGACAGAATCTAGGGGGAGTCTGGACCCCCTAGGCTTTCCCACGTTTAAGGGTTTCCCTTAAACCTGAAAGGTTAGACAATCTCCAACTGGTAAGACATTCGATACAGAAAAAAACCCGGTTGTCAATCTGCCAGAGACCAGGGTTATTATCATGCGCAAAAATCAAGCTAAAACCGAATTTCCTGCAAAAAGAAGAGCTTGTGATGGGAAGAAAAAAGTGTTCTCGCCACTTTAAACCCTCGATGGAGAGCAAGATGGGTACTTTTTTCTCAACCCTAAATTGGATGTGATCACATCCCCCACAAAAAAAAGCCCAAAAAAGGGGGTCCTGGTGACCTTGAAAGAAGCCCCAATCACTACCCTTGCTCTGGGTAATGGGGTTAACAGCCTAAAACATTTACCCGATCCACTTTGGGGCTTTAAAACCGAGGTAGGTCCCCACCCGGGTATTTTCAAAGCCAGCCTAAAAGTGGGGTTTGTAGCAAGGACGCAATCCGAGGTGTGCCTTTAAGGGCCCCCAAGGGGGCCCCAAAAGGGGAAAAAAAGCCAAATGTCCCAATGTTCAAGGGGCTCAGCCCGGACCTGGCTTGCTCTGCCGGAAAAGGCGGCCCTAAAAATTTTTGGGGGGTTGGGGGAAAAAAAAAAAAAATATCTAAAAAGGGGGGGTCCCCCCACCCAATTTTAAAAGATTATCCTCCCTTTCCAAAAAAACGAAA
>NW_023663934.1:12500-14374 GCF_015228065.2 Penaeus monodon | reverse complement strand
CTCCAAACCTAACCTAACCTAACCTAACCTAACCTAACCTAACCTAACCACCGAACCTAACCTAAAACCTAACCTAACCTAACCTAACCTAACCTAACCTAATCTAACCTAACCTAACCTAACCTAACCTAACCTAACCTAACCTAACCTAACCTAACCTAACCTGATGGGAAGGAAAATGAACTGAAAGAGTATCATGAGGGCCTGAATAAAATACACCCTGACCTGCAATTCACGCTAGAATATGATAACCAGAAGCTCCCCTTTCTGGATACTCTAGTGTATCTCGATGAAGAAGGAACCTTACAAACCACAGTATTCTATAAACCCTCGAACACTCATCAGTACCTACATTTCCAATCAAGTCATCACCCAAATCTCAAGAGATCCCTCCCCTTCTCACAAGGCATAAGGATCAAAAGAATTGTGAGCGACCCAAAGAACCTGGAAGACTCCCTAGGAGAAATGTTCAAATTCTTCAGCCTCAGAGGTTACTCCCACAAAATACTGAGTGAAGCAAAACGAAGATTAAAAGAATTATCACGAGATGAACTTTTGTCCGAGAAAAACAGAAAAGGAACGGGGAGAATTATTTTTCCCATGCTGTACTCACCGAGCATAGCGCCTATCCTGAGGACATCCATTAATAACATTTGGTCCTGGCTCCGAAAAAACGCTGAAGACAAACCTTGGGAAAATTGGTTCACTGACCCGCCCCCTATGATCGCCTGGAAAAAAGATCAGGCCATTGGCGAGAAACTGATTCGGGCTGAGTTCCCCTCCCCATTAACACTCAAGAAGATGAGAGAACTGTCGGGATGTAGAGAAAGAAATCATCCGAAGTAAAAAGAAAAAACATTTTAAAAAAATAGAGAAATATATGCTGTTTATGCTGCGCGCAAGAGTTGATGATTTGCGCGGACTCTCAGTATGCTTTTCTTTATGGGCTACCATTACCACTTGTAGTCCTTTCATGATGCTCCATTACAGCTGTTTTACGAATACATATGTATGGATGCATGCATGTGTTTACACGTGCTTCTTATGTATATACAGTGTATATACGCATACTTTGTGTATGTATATCTCGTAGGCTATATGTATGTGTTTATTATTTATTTCTTGTGTATGTATATGTATGTATATATACGGTATATGTATGTATATATTTTCTTTTGCGTTCGGCTATATAAAAAGTGCATATATATGCAGAGGATGCAGAGAAAGAAATCACCCGAAGTAAAATGAAAAAGCAACATATGCTGTTTATGCTGCCCACAAGAGATGATGATTGGCGCAGTCATTTACTGTTTTTTACGGGCTACCATTACCACTTGTAGTCCCTCAATGACGCTCCATTACATGTGGTATATGAATACATATGTAAGGATGCATGCATGTGTTTACACGTGCTTCCTATGTATATACGGCATATATATACACACACTATGTGTATGTATATCTTTTAGTATATTTATTTTTTTTCTTGTGGATGTATATGTATGTATATATAGGGGTATGTTGTACGTATTTCTTATGCGTTGGGGTATATAAAAGTACATTTGTATGCTTTCTTGCGTATACATGGATATTTTTAATTATGCCCCCCCCCCCCTATCTTCTCTATATTTTTATGTGATATTTTTCGTATAATATATAGAGAGTCTATCATGTTTTTAATATATGATACATGGCATATAAGTTATGATATATGTTGTGGTTTGCGTATACTGTATAATGTGTAGTATATGGTGTATGCTGTGTAGTATGTATTATATTGTGCAACGTATAGTGTATATTCTATATGTTATATTATGTGAGTTAGTTTGTTTATTATAAAATGTGTATCGTGTATATTATATATCATATAGTAT
>NW_023663933.1:2500-12500 GCF_015228065.2 Penaeus monodon | reverse complement strand
CGGGGACCGTCATGTTTGGGCGGTTGCCCACCCAGCGGAGGAGGGGGTCGGGGTAAAATTTTCCTTGCCCGGGGGAAAAATGCGCGGCCGGGACTCAAACCCCTCGAACTCAGACTGCCGTCGGACAGTCTTTGGTATGCTCAACCCCCGGGGCCACCGGGCCCAATATATTTTTTCCAAGGTATGGTCATTTTTGAGCGGGGGGGTCACGCATGAAAATTAATTGTATTTTTCTTTTGGGGATGATCTTGGACTGAGTACTTGGTAGCCCCCCCTTTCCTTTTCCCACGGAGAGTGCCAGTTTTTCCCTTTTTAGGTAATCATTTCTTTTTTACCGGATTTGGGTGGTTTGCCCCCCAGGGCCAAAAGGCAATGGAGATAAGTTTTTTTATAAGGTGTGCATTCCATATAGATATAAATAAGATATAGATTAGTATAGAATAGATTAGAATAGATATAGATATAATAAGATATAGATATAGATATATTTTAAGATAAGATAAATAAGAATAGATATATAGATATAGATATAGATATAGATATAGATATAGATATAGATATAGATAGATAGATACGTGTATACAATTATATATACGCATATATATGTGTGTGGTACTGTAGCGTACCGATCCTCAATTTATACTAAATCTCCATTTTTTGTCTCACGGTATTAAAGGTAAAACAGTAGCGCTCACTCCCACCCCCCTTTTAGTACGACGGAACGAGAGATTTTGTAAGAAGTTAATGTGTAATTTAGCTTGGGGAAAGGAGGGACAGATAGTGTCCCCAAGTTGGAATTTTTGTTTTTATAAAGTGTAAAAACCAGGAGAAAAAAAGAATGGCAAGACGAAACCTGAGCGAGGAGGAGAGCAGGGAATTTCACCACGTGAAAAGGATTTGGATAAGGATTTTGGAATTTAATGATTTTTTCCTTCAGTTCAGCAAAAAATTTTTTTTATATAAAAAGAAAAAAAAAATCCAGGCCCCCTGAAGTTTTTATTAAAAATTTGAGAAAAAAGCGGTTTTTTTAAAAAAAAGTAATAAAACAATAAAAATAGATACTAAAATAAAAAATAAATTTATTTCCTTTTTAAGCTAAAAGAAATTATGAACTGCTTGGCTTACGAGAAAAAAAAAAAAAATGGAAGCCACTAAAAAAAACGGGTTTAAAAAAAAAAGAGCCCCACCTATTACTCCGCTAGATGTATTTCATCGAGACGAATATTTTCCCATAAAAAAAAACTTTTTTCTCACAACCAAAAAAAAGCAAACAAATATTTTTTCAAAGATGCGATCCCCTACTTAAAATCCCAAAAAAAGAAAAGAGGACACCCCAGCCTAGGGTGCCCCCTGCTCAGCCCGCAGCCGTACTCCCCACGGGGGGAGGCCCCCAATTTAAAAAACCTGTGCCCAAAAGGACACAGTGAAAGGTGCGAACTTTAGTACAAATTTACTTTAATTTTTTTGGTTAGGCAAATTCAGATGGAAATGGTAAAACATTAATAAAAACTTAATTTTGCCAAAAGAGTAAGATTTTTTTAAAAAAGACAATAATTGAAAAATGCAGTTTTAAATTAAAGAAAAATTTAACTTAACAAAAATTAGTTTTTTTATTTTTTTTCCTTACACCACACCCTAAGACTGGGCTCCGTGGTGGGGGACGCGGCAATTATATGAGATAGTAACAGGAGCACAAAGTTTTTTTCCAGGTTTCCGGGATTTTTTAATCGGAAGAAGCAGATTCACATAAAATGAGCGAGGATTTTTAGTTGTAGTTTTATTCCCGTTTTTTTAAGCTTGGGCGTCCTTCTCTTCTTTAAAAAAGGGATAGGGTCTTGCCTTCCACGACAGCTAGGTTCACGCTCCCGCAGCTTGTCCGCCCCCCAGTTTGCGTTAAGGCGGGAGAGTCGATATGCCTTTACTTAAACCCCGGGGTGAGGATCCGGGGGTTTTTTTCTGAGGGAAACATTTTCGCGTTTAAGAGAAGCAGGCGCCGAGGGAGAAAAATAAGGGGCGTTTTTAAGCTTATTAAATCAGTTATACAAAACCCCCCCCCATAGAAAACACCTCTGGTTTGAAGGGCTCAGGAGCCTGGGAAAAGGGGCGTGAAGAGAAGATAAGCTGTGTAGGTCTTGGGATCTGTTTAAGAGCCCCAACCCGGACTTTGAAAACTGCGAATAGAGAGAAAGGTTTTTGTGGCTTACAAGTATAATCTAGAATAGTATACAAACAAGACTTGGGGGTAACGGTGCTCGCAACCCTTTTTAGAACAGAATACTCCCCCCTGAAAACATGCTCCCCCGTGCCTGGTGGTGCCCAACCCTTAGTATATCTAAATCCGATTTTCGATCTTCGCGAAGTCTGGGGGGTTTTTTGGGTAGCTGGTCTCTCTCTTCCCCAAGGGGAGGGAAAAAATCCCTGGCTGATTTCCGGGGTCCTCTGCAACTCATTGGGGGTTTTTAACAGGGGGCCTAAAACTCGAACTCTTGCGGCGAGTATTTCCCGAGGATTGACGTGAAAACCCGGGGCTCCCTTTTTGGGGCGAAATCGGGTCCCTCACGAATTGTGACGGGGCCCAAATTTGTTTTTGACTCAAAAGGTTTCCCCCCAAAGAGGCCCAGCCCGGATTATGTCGCCGCATTTCCGGTGAAAAAAAACCCTACAAGAAAGTCTCCACCTCGGGTTAAACCCTTCCTTTTCACGACGATGTAACTTGTGTCCATGTTCTCGGGGATTCCCGGGGGTTTGCACAGCGTCTCTCGCGTTTCTAGTTTCCCTTAAAAGGAGCCCAGCAGATTTCATCAGCCTCTTGAAAATTGGGAAAGTTTTGGGAAAGTAGTTTTTTCTTCCCAGAAGCAAGTTTAAACGGGCGTTTGTTAATACGCGATGAAATGCAGGTTGAGAGGGCCCAAACTTACATGGGGGTTAACTTAACCCAGTCGTCCGGGTGCTGTTCTGCTAAAATAGAGAGGGAAACCTTAAACCCTTGGGACGTTTTTCCATCCCGTTAGTTTGGGGGTGTTCTTTTCAATATTTTGGTTTTTAATTTTAAACACTTCAATACCTTGGAAAAGTCGATTTTCAAAAATTTCCAACCCCTTTTCAGGAGAATGTTGTGGAGGGCCCCAATAAGGGCACAAAGTGTTCAATAAATGCATAGCCCTTGTTACTTTTCCTTGAAAAGAGGGGGGGCAATTGGGGATACCCAGGTAATGGGGATATAAAGAGAAGGTTGTGACCGCTTGACGACCTGCCCTGTCAATCAAATCAGCTGAGATTTTCGGGGGCGGGTTTCTTTTGCAAAGTGCAAGTGGTGCCTCCCCGCAAACGCCCCCTTTCCCTGGCAGGCTTGGCATGAAGAAAAGTATTTTCGAACTTTTCAAGCATTTGGGGAAATAAACTGATCCCGGAGTTTGCAGTAGGGCTAAAGATACCTGGGTTGGTGCATTTCTGAACCCGGCTTGTTCAGGGGGTTCCACGTAATGCCCTTGGAATCACGAGCTGCTGCAAAATACGTCCATGAGAAGCTTTTATGAACAGCAAACCCTCACGCATTTTAACTCTTTAAGGGGTAATGGGACCTTCGTCTCGGGGGTCGGGGCGTTCCGGGGGTAGGATAATCTCTCTCCAAATGGGTTTTCCTGTGCATTTGCTCTACCCGGGGCTGAAGGGGTCATCAATTTAATTTATCTTTCGACTAAGCAAGTTGGTATCATTCACGCCCCGGGTTTTATTTCAAATCGTAGTATAAAGTGCAATCATGACCCCCCCTTGTCATCGCGGAGATCTTGTGGCTTCTTTAAAAAAACCCATAATGGTGAGGTCAGGGAAAATGTCAAAAGGCCTTCCATACAAAAAGGTCGAAGTGTCGTACAGCTTAACTACTGCCGGCTCAAAGTCGGGGGGGCGAATGCCTTCTGCGAATCACGCAATTCCCGAGAAAAGTAGGCTAACCGCCTGTGGGTCGCCTTTATCATCACGCTGTACGAGGGACACGCCCAATTAGCAACACTTGAGGCGTCGGTATGTACCTCAAAACGGCGTTGAAAATTCTGGTTGCCCTCAACACAGGGCTGTGCTGTTAGTATGGGCATTAAGCTTTGGAATGATACCTGCTGGTCTGGACCACTATTGAAATTCTCACTCTTCCGCAAGGAGTTAGTCAGTGGGGCTGCTTACGGTTGCGTAATTGTTCGATGTGGGCGTCGAAAGAACCCAGTTGGCACCTAGATAATTGACGTACTTGGCGCACTGTTATTGGTGGCGTCATTTGGAAGAGGCCTCTACTTTGCTGGGATCCGGGAAGTATACCTTCTGGGGTCACTAAAAAGCCAAAAAATTTGATTCATTCTTGGCAAACGACACTTACTGAGTATGAAGTTGAAGCTGGAATCGGTAATAGTGTAGAGTTTCAGCCAGGTGGGCTAATGTCTTCAAAGTTATGGAAATAGATCACTACATCATCCAAAATATGCTAGGCATGATGACCCAATACTGGGTGAGGGACTGTGTTAATGGGCTCGCTGAAAACGTATGAGAGCCTGTTGCCAATCCCAAATGGCATCCTTCGAAAAGAAAAAGTCGGTTTATACATCACTAAAGGCAGTTTTTGGGCGAATTCGTGGCTCTACTTCGATGGTCCAGTATTGCCGCGAACGTGCGTCCAAGGGCCGTTGTGAACACAGTTTAACTGAAAGATCGTCAAGGGAGATTCTAATCGGTGGCATTGGGTAATGTATTACTATTGTAATTGTGTTAAGGTACGGTATAGTCAACGCAAAAGAAAATTCCTCCATCCTTCTTTTAACCAATACTATCTGGTGAACGCCACGTTGAATAGAGGGTTCAATAATGCCATCTTTTTAGCATTTTGGTAAACCATTCCGAGATTTGTGGTGCTGGGCGCTCTCTGGTAAACGCCATGGCGTGTCCTGATGGGGTGGGCATCTTTAGTGCCTGATGCTATGCTTCCATATCAGGCAGACATTCAAGGGGTGTCTCTTTCAAAAGATTAGGGTAACCGTCCTATAAAAAATCCAGTAATGCTGCCTCCTAACAGACCAAGATGCTCCAAATCTGCCGCGGGGATTGAAGCTCCTGTCTTACCAACATTGCATATACTACAAAACATCTGTATTCACCGGGGGGAAACCATAAACTCAGTATTGCGTATGCGAAATCTGTCATTACCATAAATTATCAAATTCATCCGTCTCAAACTCCTCCTCCAATGGTAATGCCCCGGAGTCATGATACTGCAACATGAGGGATCAGATCATATCTACAGTATAGAAGGGCCCTGTAGGTAGAGCAAGCAGTGTCAGTGGGGGGCCAGGACCTCGCGATATAATCCAGATGTGCAAGACACATACCTTGCGAATATAACAGGATGCGATCTGTCGTTAACCACCCATATATTTTACCCTGCTGTCTTCGGACATCTGAAACCCATAGGGAATCAAGGACCTTGGGTGTACAAACCCGAAACGCTGCTTGCGTGTCCGAAAATGGGTCTAGAAACTAAGCATTCCACATATCTTCCCAGAATTTGGAGGGCAGGAATATATAGTATGGACGACCTAATGCTAAAATGTCTGTACATGAGCCCTGGGCTAAAGGTCTGTACATCGCTCGACAAACCGCCTGTTTACTCCAACCGAAGGACTATCACTATACGGACATACTTAGTTGACGCCATTAAACGGCACATAAATTCTATAGGCGAAGTGATATGCTGGTTAACTTGAAAATTAAATCTCCTCAAGGAAGTCTACCCCGAGTAGAACAATCCCTGGAAATGAGATATTTCCCCAACCACCTTCCAGCAAATGAGTACTCTTTACCCCCTTACCAATATCAAAGAAACAGTAGCATTTCTCAATAGATCTAAAGGAGTGCCCAGTATGCCCCACGATGGGGGGGGGGGGGGCCCGAAAAGATAGGCACTGCAGATTTAGATTACCTTTCGTCTCACAGTGTCTTTTAAAAGCGTGATTATGAACATGTATCAATAAAGCAGGTCAACATTACATCCATTAATCTTCACCTGGGATTAAAGACGGCCTCTCGGCACTCATTCCTATTAATGTGACTGGTAAAATCTCCTGTCTCTTTCCCCCCCTTGTGTATCAATTCCCACGGGGAGTGGAGGACTGTGGCTCCCGGGCGGGCCGTTGAAAAGGGGCAATCACGTGCCATTAATGACAAAGGTTGCTGGCACTTATAAACAGGTAACATCCCGGGGAGTATCTCGAGACGGCACATCCTCATTCTACGTCCACGAGGATCATTGAGATGTGGACTGAGAAAAAACAAATATTTCGCCTTCGTTTATTCTCCCGTATCAGATTTACTGAATGTAATCCCGAGCTCTAGAGCTAATTCCTGATGCTCCAGCATCTCTGTGCAGCTCAGTCAGTTTAGGTAGAGGGAAGGTCTCCTGCAAGCAAGTGCTCCCGAAGCCAACGTGCGGCAATGCTGTGTAAGAAGATCGCCGTATCATTGCATCTGGCACGCCCGACACTATATGGGTAATCCCTAACCCTTGAGAGGACTATTGTTTCTATAGCCATAAAAAGATCCGCCGGAGCTTGCCGAACCAGTTTAAACTCGGACAAATGATTAAAAAAGTTTGGGAATGAGCATGTTCCCCTAAATTTCTCCTACCTTAGTGAAATCCACCACAAGTGATATTACCATCAAAATATAGGAGAATTAATAACCAGCTCGGCCTGATCCACGACACGAACTTACGAGCGGCTCTGATATATGCAAGGTCTGAGGGGGGTTTGCACAATGTCGATTTGGACGATCCATGACTCAACTTATGGATTTTAAGCACGGTTCGATGCCGAGACCTCCGCTTTGAAATACGGTACGATTCTTTCGAATTATGTATTCAAACTTGGGAATTAGTGCTTGCTGAAGCTTTGGCTAGGGTGAGATTACATTGCCCGTTCTAAAAGATAATCTGTTGTGCATGTTGACTTGCATAGTAATAATTTGTTCACTGAGCTGCTGAATCTTAGCTGTAGCTCCTCGTTACATGTTAAGCCCCCATTTGAGTTTCAGCGCGGGTTACAGTAGGAACACTAACACCGCAGTGATACCGGAGAGTTATTACGGGTAATTTAAACCTGGCATGATACGACCTATTATCTGAGAGGAAGTGTTGAAGTACCTGGACATGGGTCATCTAAATTACGTTGAGAGCGCTTCCCCATTATGGAAATCACTACTTTCAGTGAATCAAACGTTACTTAAAATAACTAAAAACCAAACCAGTACACTGCAAAACTGGAAGCTTATCTTATCGAAATCCCACTCCAGCTGGCGCCAAACAAAACGGTTCTAGTTGGAGCGTACCGATCCTCAATTATATAAATCTCCATTTTTGGTCTCACGGTATTAAAAGTGTTTTAAAACAGTAGGCTCCGTGCCACACCCGTTTAGTAAGTACGGGAACGAGAGTGTACTTTAGTAAGAAGTTAATGTGTTAATTAGCAATTGTGGAAAGGAGGGACAGATAGTGTTGCCAATGTTGAATGTGTGGTTGTATAAAGTGTATACAACCAGTGAGAGTACAAAGAATGGCAAGAGTAACTGAGCGGAGGAGGACGAGCACGGGAATTTCACAGTGAAAGGATTAGGATAAGCTATTTTGGAAGTAATTGATCTGCTTTTCATTCAGTTCAGCAAAAACAACTGTTTATTTAATATCCAAAAGAAAAACAACACTCACAGGAGACCCATGAAGTCTTTATTCTAAAATTGAGAATTAAAGCGGTTTTAAAAAACGTATAAAAACAATAAAAATAGGTGATACTAAAATAGAACTGAATTACTTCCTTTTTAAGCTAAAAGAACTTATGAACTTCGCTTTAGCTACGAGGAAAAAAAAAAAAAATGAAGCCACTCTATAAAACGAAGTTAAAAAAAAAAAAGAGCACCCGCCTATTACTCACTGCTCAGATGTATATCAATCGAGACGAATTTACCTGCACGTACACACCACTTTTCTCACAACCAAAAAAAAAGCAAACAAATACCTTGTTCAAAGATGCGATTCGCTACGTTAAAATACACAAAAAGAACAGAGGACAGCCCAGCCTAGGGTGCCTCCTGCCTCAGCCCGCAGCCGCTACTGCCCACAGGGGGTGAGGATCGCCCAATTATACACCTGTGCTCCAAGGAGCACAGTAGCAAGGTGCGTAACTTTTACGTACTAAATTTTACTTTATATTTTTTGGTTAGGCAAATTCAGATGGCAATGTGTAAAACTTTTAATGAAACTTTAATATTGCCTTAAGAGATAAAGATCTTTTTAAGAACGACAATAACTTGAAAAATGCAGTATTAATTAAAAGAAAACTTAACTATAACTAAATTAGTTTCTTTATTTTTTATTTCCTTACACCCACATCCCTTAAGACTGGTGCTCCACGTGGTGAGGGACGCGGCATATTATACTGAGATAGTAACAGGAGCACAAAGTATTTTCCCAGGCTTCCAGGATTTATTAATCGGAAGAAGCAGATTCACATAAAATGAGCGAGGATTTTTAGTTGTAGTTTTATTGCCGTTCTTTTTAAGCTTGGCGCGTCCTTCTCTTCTTTAACAAGGGATAGGGTCTTCGCCTTCCACGACAGCTAGTGTTCACGCTCCAGCAGCTTCGTCCGCCCATCCAGTTTGCGTTAAGGGCGGGAGAGTCGATATGCCCTTACTTAACCCTGGCGTGAGGATCCCGTGGAGTTTCTTCTGAGGGAACATTTTCGCGTTTACATGAGAAGCAGGCTGCCGAGGGAGAAATCCATAAGTGGGCGTTTCTAAAGCTTTCATTATAATCAGTCCACTACAGTACCTTAATCCAGTGCCAGTCGCTGACCCCGCGATCCGTGGTCGCGGTCGGCCGCGAGCGCCCGCCGGTTGGCTTAGCAACCGCTAAGGAATGCGACACCTTTATGAAAATTTGCCAGATCAAAAATCACCTTTCTAACCACCTCTAACCCCAAACCCCATCCTTACATATTTTAACATCGTCCTAAATCCTCCTCTCCTACATCACCCGACGCCTTCCCTCAACCTCTCTGCTGCAAGCCTACAATGTATGCAGATTATAAAGCATGGGCTCATTATAATGGAGTGCGTATGTGTGCTCAAGCAGACACTGTTCAAACCTTTGTGTACTTGGGTATGAGCACGTATGCATGGAAGCGCGCAAGTATGCGTGTTTATGTGTATGTGTTCACGTGTGTATGCAATACACACAGAGAGAAGCAATACACATGCGCGTCTAAACTTATGATGTATGTATGGATATGTATGTGCATGTTTGTGTATGTATATGTATGTATACGTGTAGGTGTATGTATATATCCGTATATATGTGTATATGTGTAGGTGTGTGTATATATCCGTATATATATATATATATATATATATATATATATATATATATATATATATATATATATATATAAATATATATATATATATATATATATATATATATAATATATATATATATATATATATATATATATATGAATGTATGTGTATATATATGTGTATGTGTATGTATATATGTATATGTGTGTGTATATATATGTGCATGTACAGATGTATACATATATATGTGGGTGAACACTAATGTGTACTCATAAACGTATGTGCGCATTCGCCCGCGCATAAGCATATGTATGGCTATAATTATATGTGTATATATAGTCTTAAGTACCTTGTGCACGATTGTGTGTTCATATATATGTGGGTGTGTATACACATATGTATGCACATATGATGTGTGCACATGTCTATATATGTGTATGCATGTACATATGTGTAGTTGTATATAATGTAGGAGTATGTATGCATATTATATGCATAGGAGCATATGTAAATGTGTATGCTTGCATGTGCATGTGAACGAAAATGAACATATGTGTAGTACTTGAACAACTATGTCTGCACTAGGTGTACATACGCATACATGAAATAAGTG
>NW_023663931.1:0-14382 GCF_015228065.2 Penaeus monodon | reverse complement strand
CTTTTTTTGACCTCGGGCCCGGGTGGGGCAAAACAAAAACATGAAATCGTTCTTTAGTTAAGTAGTTGTTTAATTTTCTTTATTAGAGGCTTACCTTTCAACTGCAACAAATTTAAGTGACGTATTTTACTTACCGAATACATTTCTTTTTATCCGTTCCTCCCTTTGCCCCGACCTGACGCACTTTCTCTTTTTTTTTTTGTGTGGGTTTGGGATGTGGAAAGGGTCAATAGATGACCGCTTTTTTTTTCCCGTTGGGCTTGCCCTTACTTTCTCTTTTCCCTTCGGTCGGTTGGGACAGGAAAGGACCAAGAGAGGACCCCTCGTTTTTCCGAAATTTGGTTGTTTTGATTTTTTGACATTTGGGGATAACCATAGCACCGTTACTTTGCTATTGGTGAAATTCTATCAGGTAAAACGGAACTTGTAAGGTTTTTATATAAATTATTATTTTGATTATAGTGTAGGACTCCCCCCATATCATAGGCACAAGATCCCCGATATACCCGGGGTTTGAGTAAATTGCCTGATAGACTTGCTTGAGTTCGACAGAGGTACAGGTAAAACCGAAGTTTTTCTTTAAACGGCAATTTTCGAGTCGGGTGACCTCCCAGTTAGGACTGGGGTTTTTAAGCTAGAATAATTTTTCGCTTATTAATAAAAACCCTTTCTCACCTGTAGAAGTCTTTTGCTTTTTTTTGGGGAAAATTCCCCAAGCGATTGGTGATTCTTTTAGTAGATCCCCGTAGGGGAAGTCACGGGGCCCCCATCACAGATATGAGCGCACATCAATGTAGGGCATTGGGTATAGGACCCCCCCATCGATAAAGTCTAACATGCTAGTTGATATGGCACCTGGGCATTTCAGATTTTACATCACCATTCTTTTAATGGACTTCTGTTGATATCATTAAATTTTGAATTAAATGCGGTAGTTGAAATAATTATATGCTGCATTGCTAATTTACCCCTTTTTTGAGTATTGAACGTTTAAAATTTGTGTTTTTGATTTATTTCTGTGGAGGTTACTCCCTTTCACTTCATTCACATCCCTGTCGTAACATGCACACACACACTCTCATTTATCACCACTCTCCATGAAGAAAAAAAGTTGCCCGCAATTTTGTCATTGAGGAGTGACCCCAAACAGATTTTATATTTTTTTATTTTTTGTGGCAAAAAAAGGGTTTCAAGTAAATCCTTGGGGATTGCCAATGTCTTTTCCCCTATCTCTTTACCCATCAGAGACGTTTGGTATTTAAAGCCAGGTCCATGTGGACGCTATGACGTTCCCTTTCCTAATTTTTTCAAAAAAAAAACAAATACAAAAATGAAAATAAATTAAAAAAAAAACATCAAAATTGCAAATTATATAAATAACCAGTAGGGGGTTCTTAACACCTCCCTTTTCTCTTTCCTTTCTTTTCTCTTATGTTGGCCCTTTACGGTATGATTGGTCCCTGACAATATATAGCAGTGGGGACCAATGAAAAAACCGGGGACAGGCACAGGGGGAGGCCCCTGCTGCAAAAAAGGTCACCTTAGGGTGCGGGGAAAGGGAGCACGGAAGATCCCCCGAAGTTTGCGACCAGGATTTTTGTCAGAGCAGGTATTAAGCCGTCCCATGATGTAGTGGACGGGCCCGCTCCCTGTAGATTCAGTAAGGCCCAGGAATCATAACGCAGGCCCCAGTCCCCCCAGGATGCTGGGACGGGATTGCCTTCCTGGAGCCGCGATTAGATGAAGATTAGAGGATGTGGGGGAAGCATGAAGCCGAGAAGGACTGTGAGAACGGTGGAATGGGAGGGCAGATTACACCGGGGCCCCCCCCCGGAAAAGAGGATGACAGGGACAAAAACCCGATAAAGATGCCCAAGAACAATGCACGCGAGAACGAAGACCAGCCAAAGTTAGGCCCCCTTAGGCAGATCTAAGGCGCCTCGAGGGTGATGCGTGGTAGGGGGCGAGCAATAAGCATATAAATAACCCTTTTTCTGTAAGACATTTTACCAATAGCCCGTGGTGTTTACAAGTGGCCCCAAATCCCAAATAAGAACCACACTCAGCGCGGGCTGATGACGATTTTATTGACCTTGCCGACCTGCGTTGTGTAGCGCCCGGCTGATAAGGTCGGCCAGCCTTCGCCTTAGGTAGGTCGTTCTGACAGTGCCGCGCTACCGTTTTTACCGATAGACAGTGTTTATGTTCCCATACTGTTGTACTTTACAATAGTCAAGCCGTAATCCCAATACCACCCCCGCAAGCCATTGAATTTGGGTTTCTGAGGAGAGAAGCAAGAGCGAGAGATTTTACTTCCTTTAAGCTTTTTTAAATTTTTTTCCTTTTATATTTGTTTTTTTGTTGGTGTGGAGAGGGAGTGAGAGAGAGAGAGAGAGAGGAGCAACAAAATTTAGATAAGGATGGGGACAATACATAAAAAATTAAAACACTTGTGGGCGGTGCATTGCAATGAAATACCGTTTGTAAACCTCGGAACAAACCATCAACAGTATGAAAATATATATATATATATTATTTTTTATGTATATAGTTTATATAATATATATATATATAGGAGGGGCCCAGGGTGTCAAACTGAGAACCGTTTTTGATGATGATATTTTTAAATTATATTATATATATAATATATTATATATATATATATATATATATATATATTTATTATTATTTGTCATTTATTAAAAATAGGTTAAATAATCTTTTTTTTTATATAAAATTTTTCTTATATGTTATACTAATATAAATATATAATATTTTATATATATATATTTTAAAAATTATATAAAATTTTTAAATTTTATTTTTTATTATAGATTTTATTTATATGTTTTTTATTTAATTTATATATATTATATATGTTTTTAAAATATATTGTATTGTTTTTAGAGTGCCGGTGTACCTTTTGGGTTAATCTTTCTCTTACTTTATCCGGGTTTGGGGACCAGCAATGATTTGGGGCTGCCTTGCCCCCCCAGTGGCAGGTGGGCAATCGATATGAAGTTCCTTCCCCAAAGGGAACAACGGCGGCCCGGTGACTCGAACTCTCGAACTCAGATTGCCGATACAGTTTTGAGCTGATGCTTAACCACTTGGCCACCGGGCCTATTTAAATAGATATAGGCCAAAATATATATATATATGATATATATATATGTGATATATATATGTGTAATATATATGTATATATATATATATATATATATAGTATAAATATGTATTAATATGTATATATGTTATAATTATGTATAATGTATTATGTTTTAATATATTATAAAATTAATATATATATATATATATATATATGTTTTTTTTTTTTTTTTTTTTTTTTTAACGGGGGTTCATGTCTGAGCCCCCGGGTCACAGCTGATATTTAAATTTGTAGTTTTCATTTGATGCTTTGGAGGAGTCGGGGTAGGGCCCCCATTTCCCTTTCCCGGAGAGTGCCGGTGTTACTTTTTTTTTTTTTTTTTTTTAGGTAATCATTCTCAGATTTTTACCCGGGCTTGGATCAGCACGATTTGGGCGGGTTTGGCCACCAGGGCTAGGCAGGCAATCGAGGTGAAGTCCTTCCCCAAGGGAAACAACGCGCCGGCCGGTGATCAAACCCTCGAACTCAGATTCCGTGGACAGTTTTGAGTCGATGCTCAAACCCATTCGGCCACGCGGCCCCCATTATATGTAATATATATATATATTATATAATATGTATATATATATGTATAAATTGTATATATATAATATATATAAATATGTTTTAATATATATAGTATAAATAATGTATAAAATTATATATGTAATATATATATGTTAATATATATATATTTTATAAATATATGATTATATATATATAATATTAGTATATATATATAGATATATATATAATATATGTATATTTATATGTAAATATATATGTATATAAAATTATATGTATATATATTATAATGTATAATATATATGATGATATTTATATAGATCAATAAAATCAATAAGGGTTTTGCTCATTTTGAGACCCGGGACCTCTCCCCCACCTTCGCCATAAACCGATTTTATGTTTTTCTTTCCCTTATACCATCGACAGCCCGAAAATATTTTGATATTGTCGCTCAGTCTTGTTTGGTTTGCCTTTTCCTCTTTTTCCCTATCACCACCCCGTCAGCAAGTTTTTCTAAATACTTTTCTTTCTTTACAGACCAAAAATTTTAATTTCCTTTTTTCAAAAATTTTCCAACAGCGGTCTTACAATTATTTTTTCTCAACTTCATCATTCGTCTTCTTCTCTGTCCAGCTAATACGCAGTACTCGTCTGTAACACCACATTCAAAATATGATTTTTTGTCTATTCTTCAACCCAACATCAGAAACCCCCCCATAGATGCAATTTGGAAAACTAATGATTCAATAACCTCGCTTTGTCCGTAAGGAAGGCTTCGGCTTTCCAGAGTTTTTGAGAGAAAATTGTGGCGCTTTTGGCAAGGTAATTTTTTTTTTATCCCCGGTAAATCTAAATTGTATTAGTTAAAACAGCCCAAGATAAGTAACTCTTTACATTTTCCACAATCATTCCATTTTTGTAACAGTTCATCATTGTTCTTCCGGTTATTTTGAATTTTCATGATCTTATTTTTCTTGGCATTAAAAATAAGCACCCTTTTCGTTTGTTTTTAAATTTATCAGAGTTGTTGTATTTCGTGATATGCGGGCAATAAAAAAACTAATCATCGGCGCCCTAGTTTGATTTTTTGATCCTCCAACACCCACATTTCCCTTAAAATTTTTCTCTAGAGCACCTTTTAATTGTTCAAAATAATATTAAAGGGGTGCGGAGACAGAAGAAACCCCTGTCGTACTCCTTGTTGACTTCGAACATTCAGTTAACCCATAAGTGGTTTTTACAGTGCTTTTTGTTGGTCATACAAGGTTTTTAAATTTGGATGAGTGTTTTGGAAACTTCATATCTTACATGTTTTCCAGGGATATCGTGATCAACAGTACAAAAGCTTTACAAATCGATGAAACACAGGTATGGTTTTTATGTTTTTTTTCTTATGATAATTTTTAAAATTTAGAATCTGGTTTCTGGTACCTTTTCCGGGCGAAAAACCTCTTGTTTTCGTCTGCAATTTCCCCTTAACTTAACTTCATTCTTTCAGCAAAAATTTTCAACAAAATTTTGCTGCTTGATTATTAAGGCAATTGTCCATTATTTTTGCTTTGGAGTGCGCACCTTTTTTAGGATGGGGAAAAGATGATTTTCCCCGTCTTCGGGCCCATTTTTTTCATTCCATATTTTTGTACAGATTTTGTGAAGAAGTATTCAACACTTTCCCCAGCATTTAATTAGTTCGTGTTATTTCATCTTTTTCCGGGGGCTCTTTTATTCTTTATTTTTTTATGGCTTTATAATTCGCCCAGCAGTGGCGGTGGTTCATCCTGTGTCATTGAGTCAAATTAATGTTTTTGTTAGATTTTATTCTTTTTGTAAATTTGGAACAATTTTGTTCCATTATTTTGATTCTTTCCTCAATAAAACAAGCCATCTTCATTTTTGATGTGTCCATTGAGTTTAAATTTTCGTGTGATTTTTTTACTCCTTGGTAGAGTTTTTTATTTGTCTTTTGATAGAACAGTTTTAATTCTCTGCAAGTTCATTTAAATATTTTTCCTTATTTTGTCCCCCAATAATCTTTGAATTTTTGTATTTTTTTTTGAAAATTTACTTTTTCAACGATTATAAACCCTTTATTTTGGGCATCTTCTTTTTTCAATTTCATTTAGTGTTTTTTCAGATATCCAGGGGGAATTTGTCTTTTCTTTTTGGCGATAGTTTTAAGCAGTGCTCAGAAAGGTTTTTTTCCTTTTCCAAACTCATTTGGTTTTATCATCTTCACTTTGTTTGGTATTTCAAATTTTTTTGACATGCAATTCGTAATTTTATAAGAGTTTTTAGTCGAGCTTTAGAGGGGGGTTTTGGACGCCCTCTTTTTGAGTTTATTTTAAAGTCGATATTTAAGTTGGGGTCAGTTGCAGGGCACCGGGTCTTTTTTTGGAATTTTTATGAAAAACCTTCCTTTTGGTTCAGCACAATGTAGTCTTTTTGGTTGCGTGTTCTTTTGTCTGGTAAAAACCACGGTACAAGGTTTGGGTGGTGTTGGGAAAACAATGTATTGCAAAAACTAGATTATTTGTACTAAGAATTCGAAAAAAATCTTTACCTCTTTCATTTATATCCCCAAGGGGCCAAATTTTTCACAGGTGCATTTTTTAGATTTTTTTTTTCCCCATTTTGGGGTTTGAGGTCTCCCATGATTTTTTTACACTCTGTTGGGATTGTGTCTAAAAGTATTTTGGAGAGAGTTATAAAAAAATTCCATTTCTTCATCATTTGAAAATTTTTTTGGTGGTAGCTTTGTTAATACTAATATTATGGGGTTTTGTTGTATTTGATTTAAAAAATGCGCATTTATTGGGTGTACCCAATTAGGCTTTTGCAGTTTTTTGTGATAATCATAGCAACCCGGCTATAATTCCTTCTTTTTTCCCAGAAAAAAGAACTGTCTTGTTTTTTTTTGTTTGAAATTCCATTCTTTCCAAATTTGGTCTACTGTTTCATTATTTGAATTTTGATCTATCCTTTTCGTTACAGACAGTATGTAATTACCCATCTTTTTCATTTCCTTACTTTCCACGTTCCGTTTTTTAAAGTTTTCTTAATTGGACCTGTTTTCTTTATCTTCTTGTCTTCCCGATCGTTTAAATTGTCAGCCTGGTTGCCCCCTAAAAACGCGCCCTGATAACCCCCGCGACGGGGGATGTGGTATGAATTATCGTTTCTGTATTTAACATTGGGGAGGGTTGTCAGAGAAAAAAAGTTTAGTGGAACCCCCCGGCTCCCTTTCAACTCGAGTCTCCAAAATAATTAGGAGGAATACTCTGCCGCTTTAAAAAAATAAAAAAAATAAAAAAAAAAAAAAATTTTTTTAAAAGCGGCAGGATAGTCCCCTAATTAGTTTGGGGACTGCGAGTTGAGAAGGAGCCGGGGGTTCCCCTAACTTTTATTTTCTCCTGACAAACCTCCACCAATGATTAAATACAGAAAGTAATTCATACCACACGCCCCTCGCGTGGGTTATCAAGGGGCGCGTTAGTTAGTGGGCAACCCGGCTGACAATGTTAAAAGATTGGAAGACAAAGAAGATAAAGAAAACGGTCCAATTAAGAAAAAACATTTTAAAAAACGGAACGTGGAAGTAAGGAAAATGAAAGAGGGGTAAATTACATACTGTCGTAACGAAATGGTAGATAAACATTCAAATACTAGAATCAGTGAGACCCAATTTGGGAAAAATAAGGAAGTTTCAAAACTAAAAAAAACAAGACAGTTTTTTTTTTTTGAAAAAAGAAGGAAATTATAGTCACGGAGTTCTATGATTTCACGAAAAAAAAAATGCAAATGCACTAATTGGGTACAGCCCAAAAATAGATCGCATTTTAAAAATCAGAAAACAAGCAAAACCTCATAATATTAGTATTATACAATGCTACGCACCAACCAATATTTTCAATGAGAAGAAATGGAATTTTTTTTTAACTTCTCCAAGTACTTTAACACAATCCCCAACAGGATGTAAAAAAAAATCATGGGGGATCAACGCCAAAATAGGAAAAAAAAATCTAAAAAAAGACACCCGTGGAAAATTCGGCCGGAGATATAAATGAAAGAGGGGAAAAATTTTATCGAATTTTGTAGTACAAAAATCTAGTTTTTGCCAAACATTGTTCCAACCCACCCAAGACACTTTTACACTGTTTTTTACCAGACAAAAAAACACGCAACCCAAATTTATACATTTTGGAACCAAAAATGGAAGAGTTGCATAAAAAAACCAAAAAAGACCTGGTCCGACTGCAAAAGTGACCACCAACTACAACTATCGTTTTTTAAAAATAAGACTCAAAAGATGGAGCGTTTCCCAAAAACCCCCTCTAAAGCTCGATACAAAACTCTTTATAACAATTCAGAAAGCAGGGCAAACAAATTTTAAAAACTCAATCAATGTGAAGATTATAAAACACAAAGAGTTTTGAGAAGAAAAAAAGAACTCTTTCTGAGCACTGCTTAAGAAAATATCGCCAAAAGAAAAAACAAATTCCCCCTGGATTCGAAAAAACACTAAGTGAAATTTAAACAAGAAGATGCCCAAAATAAAAAAGGTATCAATAATCAGTTGAAAAAGTAATTTACAAAAAAAAAAATACAAAAATTCAAAGATTATGCGACAAGATAAGGAAAAAATTAAATGAACATTTCCAGAGAATTGAAAACTGTTCTATCAATAAGACAACTAAAGAACTCTACCAAGGAGTACGAAACATCACACGAAAATTTAAACCTACAAGGACACTATCAAAACGAAGAGGACTTGTTTTTTGGATGGAAAAAAAAGTCAAAGATAGATGGGAAACAATATTTTTCCAAATACAAAAAAAAATAAAAATCTAAAAACAACATTTAATTAGATCAATGACAGCGAGGAGAACCACCGCCCCTGCGGACGAAGTTATAAAAGCCATAAAAAAAAGTAAAGAATAAAAAGAGCCCGGAAAAGATGAAATAACAGCAGAATAATTAAGAATGCTGGCGAAAGTTTGAATACTTCTTCTACAATCTGTACAAAAAAAATGGGTGAAAAAAAGGCCAGAAAACTGGGTAAAATCAGCTTTTCTCCCCAAACCCAAAAAAGGTGACGCACTCCCAAGGGAACAATAATAGGAAATTTCCTTAATAAGTCCAGCAGCAAAAAATTTTTTTGAAAATTTTTGCTGAAAGAAGAAGTTGAAATTAAGAGAAAATTGGAAAGAACAAGCAGGTTTTCGCCCTGGAAAAGGTACCAGAAACCCGTTCTAAATTTAAAAATTTATCAAGAGAAAAACAGAGAACATCAAAAAGACCCATACCTTGTTTCATCGATATGTGAAAGCTTTTGATACTGTTGATCACGAATCCTCTGGAATAACATGTAGAATGAAGTTTTAAAACACATCATCCAATTAAAAAAAGCCCTTTTATGACCAACAACAAGAGCTGTAAAACCACTTAGGGTTTAAAGAATGGTTCGAAGTCAAACAAGGGTACGACGGGTTTCATTTGTCTCCGCACCTCTTTAATATATATTTTGAAACAATTAGAGAGGTGCTCTAGAGAATTTTTAAGGAACTGTGGATGTTGGAGGATACAAAATATCAAATTGAGGTACGCCCATGATATAGTTTGATTGCCAGCAGTATTCACTGAACTACAACAATACTAGATAAAATTTGAGAAACAAGCGAAAAGGCGGCTTATTTTTTAATGCAAGAAAACAAGATCAAAGATTCAAAAATAACCGGCAATGAACAATGAGAACATGTTACAATCAATGGAATGATTTGGAAAATGTGAAAAAAGTTCACTTTTCTTTGGGGTGTTTTAACTAATACATATGATGATTCCCGGAGAAAAAAAAGAATTACCCTTGCCAAAAAACGCCAAATTGCTCTAATAACTCTGGAAAACCGAAGCATTACCTACGGACAAAGAGAGGTTATTGAACTCATTTTTTCCAAATTTAATATGGTTTGAAGGGTTGGGGGTTGAAGTAATAGACAAGAAAAAGATCAATAGTTTGAAAGTGGGGTTACAGACGAGTATGCGTATTAGTGGACAGGAAGAAGACGAAGTGAAAGGTTTAGAAAAATAAATTTAAAAACCCCACGGTTTGGGCATCTTTAACAAGAGGAAATTAAAGTTTATTGGGCAGTAATGAGAAGTAAAAAATTGAGAAAAACTTGTGACAGGGGATGGGGATAGGAAAAAGAGGAAGAGGAAACCCAAGACAAGACTGAGCGACAATATCAAAGATATTTGCGGGTGTCGATGGTATAAGTGGAAAGAAAAGCATAAGATGAGTTTTGTGGCGAAGGATGGTGGAGAGGGCCAGGCGCCAAAATGGCATACCCTTATTGATGATTGATAATTAATATATATACAAAATATTATTAAAAATATATATATTATACATATTTTTTATATTACATATATATATATACATTATATTATATACATTAAAATAATATATATAATATTTATATAATATAATTTTATAATATATATATACATTATATATATACATATATTATATATAATTACATAATTATATACATATATATATTATAATATATATATATACTATATATATATACATATTATGGGGCCGCGGGGCCGATGGTTAGAGCATCGGACTCAAGCCCCCACGCGGTAAACTGAGTTGAGGGTTGAGTACCCGGGCCCGGGGCGTTGTTTCCCTTGGGGAAGGAACTTCACCCGATTTCCTCCCAGCCCCCGGGTGGCCAAGCCAGCCCAAGTCAGTGCACCCAAACCCCGGAAAAAAAAAATGAGAATGATTACCCAAAAAAAAAAAAAAAAAAAAATAACACCGGCATCTCCGTGGAAAGGAAATGGGGACCCTACCACGTACTCACTCCCAAAAGGGATCACAACATGAAAACTACAATTAAGTATCTGCGTGACCACGGCGGCTAAGACATGAACCTACCGTTAAAAAAAAAAAAAAAAAAAAAAAAAACATTAAAATAATTAAAAATTATATATATATTATACATATATATATACATATAACAAATAATATATATATATAATATATAATAATATATACAATTTTTAATAACATATAATATATATATATATATATACATATATATAAACATATATGTATACCATATATATATATACATAAATAATATTATGTATGGCCATATCTATATTTTAGATATAGGCCCCGGGGCAAGGGTTAGAGCATCAGATAAGACGTCATGACGGCCCAAACTGAGTTTTGAGAGTTCGAGTACCGGCCAGCGCGTTGTTCCCTTGGGCAAGGGAATTCATACGTTGCCTTTCCTAGCCCCTGGGTGGGCAAGGCAGCCCAAGTCATTGTGGTCCCAAGCCGGATAAAGTAGAGAGAATGATTTCCCAAAAAGGAACACCGGCACTCTAAAAACAATAATATTATTTAATAACATATATAATATATATAAATAATTAAATAAACATACATAAATAAAAACATCTATAATAAATAAAAAATTTTATTATATTAAAATTTTAATATATATATATATATTATATAATTATATATAGTTAACATTAAGAAAATATATATAAAAAATAAATTAAATAACCATATTTATAATAAATGAAAATAATAATAAAATATATATTATATATAATAATATATATAATATATATTATTATATATTATTATTATACATCACAATAACGGTATGCTCAGTTGAGCAGCCGTGGACCTTCCAATATATATATAATATATAAATCATAATAAAAATAAATAAATATAATATATAATTATCAAAACTGTTATGGTTTGTTCCCGGGTGGTTTACAAGCGGGGTTTTTTTATGTGCAAGCATCGCCCACAAGTGTTTTTTTTTGTATTTCCCGAGTCTCTTATCTAATTTAGTTTCATCCTCTCTCTCTCCTCTCTCACCCCCTTTACACACACACACAAACAAACAAATTTAAAAAGGGAAAAATTTAATAAAACTTCAAGGGAAGGAAACCTTCGTCTTGCTTGCTCCCTCAGAACCCCAATTTTCAATGGCTTGCGGGATAGGGTATTGGTATTCGCTGACTATTTATAAGAGTACAAAAACAGTATGGGGAAAACATAAACACTGTCTATCGGTAAAGCGGTTAGCGCAGGATCACGTGTCAGAACGACCCACCCGAAGGCGAAGGGGGCCGACCTTAATCCGCCGGCCTAGGCACAAAAAATGTCAGGGCAGGCAAGGTCAGATAAAAACGTCACTTGCCGCGCTGAGTGAATGGTTCTTATTTGGGATTTGGAGCCCCCCTTGGGAAACAGCCACTGGTCTATTTGGGAAAAAGTCTTTCAGAAATAGGCTTATTTTTATGCATATTGCCCGGCCACTACTCACGCTCCCCCTCGGGCGCCTTAGATCTGCCCTTTAAAGGGGACCTAATTTGGTCCCGTTCCGCGTGCATTGTTCTTGGGCATTTATGGCTTTTTGTCCTGTCATCCTTTCTTCCTGGTCCTCGGGTAATCTCCCCATCCTCGAGTCCACACGTCCACGGTCCTTTCCCGGCTTATGCTCGTCCTAAAATCCTCAAAAATCTTCATCTAGATCTCGGGTCCGGGAAGGGCAATGCCCGCCACAGCATCCTGGGGACTGGTCCTCTTTAGTGAGTTCCGGCCCTTCATAAATTTACAGGCAGGCGGTCCCCGTCCACTAATAGGGGACGGCTTAATACCTGTCTGCAAACATCTGGTCTGCAAATTCTGGCGATCTTCAGTGACCCCTTTTCCCACAGCACCCTAGGGCCCGGTTTCTGCAGCGGGTCCTCCCTCTTGCATGTCGGTTATCATTGGTCCGATGCTATATATTGTCAGGGAACCAGACCTACACTAAGGTCCAGACAGTAAGAGAAAAAAAAAGGAACAGAGAAGGGGGGAGGTGTTAAGAACCACTAGTGGTTTTTTATTAGATTGCAATTTTTGATGTTTTTTTTTAAATTTTATTTTAATTTTTTTATTTTTTTGTTTGAAAAAATTAGGAAGGGGAGACGAAATAGCGACCCCACATGGACCCTGGCTTGAACTCCCAAACCTCTGTGGATAGAGAGTAGTAAGGGAAACGACATGGCAATCCAAAAGGGATTTACTTAAACCCGGGTTTTTGTCACAAAAGAATAAAAAAATATAAAATATGTTGGTACTCTCACAGTGAAAAATTGCGGGCAAACTTTTGTTCTTCATGGATGAGGGTGGTAAGTGAGAGGTGTGTTGCATTTTAGCGACGGGGGAGTGTGAATGAGAGTGAAAGTGGGAGAACCTACACAGAGAATGAATCACAAAAAAAATATTAACGTTCAATACTACAAAAGTGAGATAAATTAGCAATGCTGAATATAAAGTTATTTCAACTACCGCATTGAATTCAACTTTTAATGATATGAACAGAATGTCGCATTAATGAATGGTGATTAAAAAACTGAACTGCGAGGTAGCCATATCAACCCATGCATGTTAGACTTATCGAGGGGGGGGAACCTTCCCCAAAATCCCGTACTTTGATGTGCGCTCATATCTGTGATGGGGCTCGTGACTTCCCTAGGTAAACACTGAATCACACAATGTTGGGAATCCCCAAAACATGCAAGCGACTTTAAGGGGTGGAAGGGTTGATTAATAAGCGAATTTTATTCTAGTTTAAAACCCCTGGTCCTAATGCAGGTCACTCCGACCGAAAGTTCCCGTTTGAACGAATAACTTGGGTTTTTACCGTACCTACTGTCAAAAATCAAGCACAGATCTATCAGGCAATTACTAACCCTGGGGATATATCGGGCAATCTTGTGCACTATGATATGGGGGGGGATCCTACCCCTAAATCAAAAATAAAAAATTTTTATAAAATCGCGTTAAAGTCCCTTTTAGCGTGATAAAGTGTCACCAAGAGCAAGTAACGGTGTATGGGTTTAAACCCAAGAGTCAACAAACAACAACAACCAAATTACAGGAAAAAAGAGCGGGCTCTTTGGTCCTTTTCCCTGTCCCAACCCACCGGAAGGGGGAAAGAGGGAAAAAAGGGCAAGCCCAGACGGGGAAAAAAAAAACGGTCATCTATTTACCCTTTCCACATCCACCACGCAAACAAAAGAGAAAGTGCGGGCGGTCGGGGCCCAAAGGAGGGAAAGAATAAAAAGAAGTTATTCGTGATAAGAAAAATACGTACACGTTAAATTTGTTGCAGTTGAAAGGTAAGCCTTAATAACGAGAGAAAATTTAAACAACTACTAACTAACGAACGATATTCATGTTTGTTGCCACACCCTACCCGAGGTCAAAAGAAAGTGGGAGAACGTGCCATTTGCTGCGCTGCGAGCCAAAGGACGCAGCGACCACCCCGACACCAGTCTGAAGGTTCATAAGAACTTGGTACAGTGGCTTGCAGGGTTAGTTATAGTTAAATACGCTGACTCTTTTTGATGAAAAGTACAAACAACGGGAACACACGAGCGATGTGGTTTTGTAAAACAGGTTAATAACCATGTCAAAATAAAAGCAACAGCATTATTTAAATTTTGTAAGACGCTTAATGAAAAAAAAGGGTGAAAAAGGAGGAAAGTTAGATCATTGGGCATTTTTTAGGGAAAGGGGGCTTACATTACACAGTAAACATGATGGAATTATCATCCATAATCCATGACAGGATTTTGGGGGGGGAAAAAAAGGGGGCCCTTTTTTTTTTTTTTTTTTTAATAGG
>NW_023663930.1:0-14382 GCF_015228065.2 Penaeus monodon | reverse complement strand
ACCAACCCCCACAAACCTAACAAAGCCTATCCAAAACCAAACCCCAAATTTACCTTAACCCCTACGCAAACCAAACCAAACCCCAAACACAAACCAAAACCAAACCAAACCCCAAACCAAACGCAAACCCAAACCCAAAACCAACCAAAACCCTAACTAAAACCTCCCCAAACCAAAAACAAAACCAAACCCAAATTTAAACCTAAACCTAACTAAACCAAACCTAACCACCCAAAACCAAACCCCTAAACCAACCCCAAAACCAACCTAAACCAAACCCCAAACCAAACCCCAAAACCTAAGAAAAACCAACCAAAACCTATCCAAACCAAACCAAAAATTTATGCTAAACCTACCCCTAAACAATTAATCATTTTCCAAACCTAACCTTAACATAGCTAAACCAAACTAAGCCTAAAGTATCTTTGCTTTTGAAATGTAACGTAACCTAATATATATAAAATATATTAATTATATATATATAATATATATATATATTATATATAATGTGTGGTGTGTGTGTGTGGTTGTGTGTGTGAGTGTGTTGTTGTGTGGGGTTTGTGTGTGTATGTGAAATTTTGTGTGTGTGGTGTGATGGTAATTTGTGTGTGTTTTGTTTTGGGTGTTGTGTGTGGATCACTATATGATTAACGGGTACTAATATAATTTCACATGTTTATAGATCAAAAAAAACACTTTTTTGCATGTGTTTGCCGTTGTGTGTAAATTTAAAAATTCAATATTAATATATAATATAAATATATTATATATATAAATATATAAAATATAATTAAATTAATAATATATATAATTTGTATTACATATCATATGTAAATATATATATATATTATATATATATGTTATATAATATATAATAATATTATATATATATAATAATAATATATATTTTAATATAATCTCACATCAAGGGCTAACGCCGAGGGGGGCGCAGGGCCGCACCACCCTTCGCTTCCAGCCACGGGGACCCTCGAGGCGGTCTCCAGGCGGGACAGGCCCATCTCTAGTTCCTCCGAAGGCTCGTCGAGCCCCCAAGCATGATCTCCTAGGACGCCCCACAGGTCTCCCCCCCCAGGTTGTCCGCAGAGAGACAGCCTGGTGGGCGGGTCTCCATAGGGGGCGAGTAGGTGGCCATATCCCTGATTGCGATCCCGGTTTAGCAAGTAACGGTCCATGCCAGTCCAGGGTGTAACCCCCGGTTGGACAGTGGCCCTGAAAACTGTACCCCATGACCGGCGAAGGGACTTTTACAAAAGGCATAAAGGGCGAGACTCCAAGGAGGGATAGCGCCCCGGTTTCGTTCCAAAGGAAAAAGGGAAGTATCAAGGCCCTTAAAGACACCATTTGGTCCTTCTGCATAGGTACCGACATCCCCAAACGCTCTTGTTGATCGGTTCAGGGCCCTGTTGCCAGCCCAATCTGTCTATGATTTCCCGGGTCTGACAACCCAAGATATGGACTACGCTACCAAGGATGTAAAACTTTCTGTGACTTCAACTCCTCGCGCAAGCATGGTCGAGAACGGGTTCCCCTAACAGGCCCCAAAGTCCGAATCTTGGTCTTGGTCCAGGAGACCTCAACCCTAGGGGCTTCGCTCATTGAAAATGCAAAGGCGCCACAAGTGACCCCAAGGACTCGATAGGGGGCAACATCGTCGGAAAAGTAAAGGTCCAAACCCTTAAATTGCCTGGGTTTGCTCCCACTGATTTTGGGCTAGTAGCTTCCCCAATCCGTCCATAAAAGTGTTGAAAGTGGGGTGCAAGGACACACCTTTCCCACCCCAAATTTAACGGGGAAGAAGTTCGACATCCCCCCACCACATTTACAGCACTTTCAGTCCCAGTATAGGGGGTTTGTATCAGGCCAAAATCTGTTGGGAATTTCCCCTGACCTCAGGATCCCCATAGCGATTCCCGATGCACCGAGTCAAACGCCTCTTGAGGTCGATGAGGCTGCAACAACCCACGCCCAAATCACGACGGCTTTCCCCAAAATTTACTCGAACGCTAGATACGGTTATTGTGGTTTTCCGGAGAAAACCCAGACTGCCGGTTTTGGGCGCCTAGTAGGGGGTTTGCGGATCCGTTTCAAAAGAATGTAGCGAGAACCTTCCCTGGTAGCGAGCAGTGAATGCCCGGTAGTTGCTACAGTCCCATCGTTCCCCTTTCCCCCTTCCAGAGGGGGATGCCCACCCCCCTAAAGGGGGCAGGGGGGAATGGACCAACTCCCCAAAATGGCAGTCAGGACTGTATGAGGCCCGAGCCATGGGTTTCCCCCCAGCCTTTAGCAGTTCAGCAGGGTATCAAAATTTCCTGCAGCTTTCCCACTCTTTCAGTTTGGGAAAAATCGCCAGCCTAACCTCTGTAGGGTGGGGGTTTCCTCGCTGAGGGGGGGGCCCGGCACGGGGCACTGAGACACCGCTTGCACCCAAGCAACTTGAGGATCCACCTGGTAAAACTGTTCAAAATACTCAGCCCAACTTTCACGAACCCCAAAGATCTGAGAGACCGCCTCCGCTATCGGACTGCAGTCATCTGTGAGGGGGCTAGGGTCTTTCCGGGGTTGGTGGGCAGGCGAAGGCATTACCAAAAAATGGCCTTGACCTCCTCAGAAAGATTCTGAGAATTTTCCTTGTCCTTCTCACAGGGTCCGAGCCCTAAAACCCCATGGAACGACGCAAGACTTGATTCCCTTTTACCCGAGCCTTGCGACACGCTCAGTCCCTCTAAGTCCCCGGGAGATGGTTTCTGTTGCCCTTTGGGCGTACCCCAATGGACTCCGAGCTGCTTCGATGTTACGCGCTTGAAGGATCCCACAGAGCAACTGGACCGTCAGGTTGCTGGTTTTGAAAATGGTCGAGACTGCCGTGGCAAAAACCCACGGGCACATCCTCCCCCCTTAGTCTGTCCAAAGTGAAACCCCTTTAGGTGGCCATGGGGGGACGGGGAGTTTTTTAAATGGGCCCGCAGGGTAGCCACAAGCAGCCCATGGTCGGGGCCCCGAACCCGCACTCCGGAAAACCCTGCAGTTCTGGAGGATCCCCCATCGGTGCTGACAAGGGTGTGGTCGATCTCCTGGCCACGTACCCGTATCGCTTACCCAAATCCAGGGGCAGTTGGAGCGCTGTACCAGGACCAGAGATTCCTCATTTTTTGGGACCTAGCAAAAATCCCGGAGAAGGAGGGTATTCTCGCTGCTGGGGGTCAGCTCCCGGCCATGGGGGCCGACAGAATCTCGTAGCCCGCCGGGCACAGCCGGATACCCCATTGAAGTCGCCCAGAACAAACGAATGTCCGCCGGGGGCAATCGTCTGCCACAGATGCGGTTTGGCGTAGAACGCCTCTTTCACATCGGTTTTTTGTAAACGGTAGGGGCGTAACAGCAATAAAAACAGAAGCCAAAAGCAGCTTCAGTCTCAATGCCAAATACGCTATCAACCCGGGTCACCCGATACCGCGGTGAAGTCGATGGGGATGGCTATGGCTACACCCGGAGGTGGTGCCATCGCTCGGCCCGACCCTAGTAGGTGTAACCACCCACATGATGGCCGCTACCAGGTCTTTCACCTCTTGGGGGGAGCCCCTCAACTCCCCCCCTTCAAAATTTCCCGCGATAGCAGAGTAACCGCTCATCCGCCGCAAGGACCAGTTTCCCAAACGCCCACCCCCGGGAAAACACGCTGAGGTTAAGCCTCGGGGGTCACTCCGGGGGCACGCACCTCGCCCCCCCACCAAACAGCCCCCGATAAAGGGGGTCGGCAGGCTGGGACGCCCCTCCACCTGGGGGTTTCCCGAGGGCTTTTCCCCCCCAAGCTTCTGGTGGGTTTTGGGGCCTGCCGGGCGGGCGGGACGAGTAACTCTCGCTCCAATCCTGCACCCCCCACCCTTTGCCCTCCCAGCGGGACCCAAGCCCCCCTTACTTGTGGGGGGAGGGACAAACCCCTCCCCCCGCATTTCCCTTTTTCAAAGGGGGTTGCCAGAGGGTCATTCTGGGGGGAGGAGGACTGGAAGGCCCACCCCCCCGAGCCGCCCCATTTTTTCCCCGGGTGGCTAGGGGGAGGGTTGGTACGAGCCCGAGGTGTCCACACGCCGGGGGGCCTAACTCCCTACCCCTGGGGGTCCTGCTGCTCCGAGATCCCCCAAGATTTAGCTGGGACCGCAAGGTACCCCGTTACCCATGGGTGGCCACGAGGGGCCTGCAGAAGTCTTAATGATGGGAGGCTGTGACCCGGCAGGGGAGACTTAGCGGAAGCTCTCCCCTTTTTGCACTGGGCTAGCCAGGGGTGGAAAACTGCAAGCGAAAGGGTGCAAGCACTTAACACTTTAGGTAACCCCCATCGCTTTACATCCCATGCACGGGCCCCACCCCTATATATATAATTTTATATTATAATTTTATATAATATATATATATATATATATTATTAATTTTATAATATATTACTTTTCTCTATAATAGATTTGTGTGGGATTGGTATAAATATATATTATAATAATAAAATATATATAAATTTAATATAATAATATATTGCAATAATATTTATTATAAATTAAATAAAATAATTATTATGTTTAATATATAAATTTATATTAGTTTGGGATTAATGAATATATCAATAAAAAAATATATAATAATATATAATATATATATATAAATATAAATTTAAAAATATAAAAATATTTTATAAAACAATAAGTTTGAAAAGTATTATATATATATAAAATATATTATATATATATATATAATATATTATATTATATAATAATAATAATAACATCCACACACAAAATATTACAATTTACAAAATACATATGAAACTAGCTATATAGATTATCTATGTATAGATTAAAAAAATTGTTTTAAAAATACATAAAAACATTAATATATATATATATATATATATTTATATAATATAAAATTATATATATATATATATATACATATATATATACACATGTGTTAGGGTTTAAAACATAATATTGTATTTCTAAAATATATATATATATTATATATATAAAATTTATATATATATAAATATATAATTATTTTAATAATTATATTTATATATATTTTAAAACTTAACATAGACCTAAACCAAAGGTATCCTTGTTTTTTGGGAAAAAAGAAAAGAAACCTAATAAATAAAAAAATAAATAAATAAAAAATATATATATATATATAAAATATAATTTATATTTTATATAACTTATATATAGATTTAATTTTAAAATATTATATATATATTTTAAAAATCTGAGGGTGTGTGTGTGGTGGGGGTGTGAATCTACTTATATGTATATACGGGGAAAAAATTATATTTCAAAATGTTAAATCTAAAAAAAACAAATGTTTGCTGTGTTTGCCTGTGGGGTTTGTGTATACATATTTTAAATTTAATATCTATTAATATATATAAATTTATATATATATATAATATAAAATATAATATATATAATATATATATATATAGAAAAGGGAATATTATATATATATAAAAATATATAATGTTCGTATAAATGTGTATATATTATATATTATTTTTAATATATATAATATAATATATATACATTTATTTTAAATTATATATTTAATATGTATATATTATAATATATAATATTTTTTATACCCCCCCTTAATATGTATTTTAAATTATATATATATATATGTATATATATAAAAATTATATATATATATATTTTATATTTTATATATATATAATTTTAATATATATCCCTTTTAAAAGGGAACATTATTTTTAGTTATATATATATATATATTATATATTATATTTTTTTAAAAAAAAAAAATTTTTTTTGTCTTTAAAATCCCCATATTACAAAACATATATTATATTATTATATATTAATAAAAATATATATATATATTTATATATATTATAATATAATATATTATATATATAAAATTAATATATATTATATATTATATATATATATTATAAAATATATATATATATATATATTAATAAATTAAAATTTTATATTTTATATATATTATATATATAAATGTTCGTATAAAGGCATATATATAACATATATATATATATACAATATATATATAATGTTTCAATAATGAAATATATATATATTATATAATAATATATTAAAAAATAATATATATATATATATATTTTTGCAATTTATATATATATAAAAATTTTATAAAATTATATATATTAATTATATATATAATTAAACATTTATACAAAACTTTTTTTTTTATATATTATTTTATTCATATATATATATATTATATTATAATATATATATATATATATATTTAATTTTATTATATTATATAAATGTATATATCATTCACCATATTATTGATAAATTATCATTTTAATATATATATATATATATATAAAATATTTTAATATATTATATTTATATAAAAAAGTATGATACACACACACGGCAAACACATGAAAATTTTTTGTTTAGACTATAAAACTTGAAATTATATAATTTCCGTATATACAATAGTAGAACACACACACACACACACCACTCAATATAATAATATATATATATATATATTATAATATATATTATATATATAATATATAAATATAATATATATCTTTATATATTATATATATTTTTATTTTTTATTTTTTTTATTTTTTTATTAGGACGTTAGTTTGGAAAAAAGAAAGGATCCCTTGGGTTTAGGTCTATGTTAAGTTTTAATATAATATAATATAATATATATATATTTTATATATATAATATATATATATATATACTATGTATATACAAAATATATAATAATATTAATATATATAAAATATATATATTTTAATATAATTATATTGTATATGTATTATATATTATATATATATCTATATATTTTCTAAAATTATATATATATATATATGTATATATATATATATGTATACCATATACACATGTGTTTATATATTATAATTAATATAATAATAAAATTATATATATATATATTAAAATTTAATATATAGTTTTTAGTATTTTATACTTTTTTGTAAAATCTATACTGTATAATCTATATAGCTTTTTTTTCATATGTTTTTTTGTAAATTGTAATTATTAGTGTTTTGTGATGTTATTTTTATTATATTATATATTTATATATTATTATTATATATAATATATATATATATTATAAAATTAATACCATTTATACGACTTATTGTTTTAAAATATATATATATAAAAATTTATTTATATTTTAATATATATATATATAAAATTTTATATTAATACATTTATACAAAACATTATTATTCATATTGTTATTATAATATTTTATTATATATATTATATTATATATATTATATATTATTATATATTATTTTATTGTATATATTCTTATATACACCATTTATGAAATTTATATATCATAATAAAATATAATTTTATTTAAATTTAAAATAAAATATTATTTAATATATATATTTTAAATTTTTAATATATATATTATTTATATTATTATATATATCCCCATTACACACAAATTATTTGAGAGATAGTTTAAAATATATAAAATTATATAATATATATATATATATTTTTAATATATATATATATTATACATTATAATAAAAGTGGGTGGGTGTTTCCCCTGCATGGTGATGTGAAGCGAGGGTGTGGTAGCCAGATAGTTTTTAAGGGGCTTGCATGCCTTCTCGCTTGAGTTTCCCACCCCTGGCTAGCCCAGTGCGAAAAAGGAGCAGCTTCCGCAAAAGTCTCCCCTGCCAGGTCACAGCCCTCATCTTTGACTTCTGCAGTGCCCCTCGGGCCACCCAGGGGTAACTGGGTACCTTGGGGTCCCGGGCAAATTTGGGGGATCTGGGGAGCAGCAGGAGGCCCCAGAGGTACGGAGTTAGGCCCCCCCGGCGTGGGACACCTCTGGTTTCGTACCAACTCCTCCCCTAGCCACCCGGGGAAAGGGGCGGCTGGGGGGGGGGGCCTTGCCATCCTCCTCCCCCCAGAATACCCTCTGGCAACGCCTTTAAAAAATGGAAATGTGGGGGGAGGGGGTTGCCCCTCCCCCCAAAAGTAAGGGGGGCTGGGGTCCCGCTGGGGGGGCAAATGCGGGGGGCAGGTTGGAGCAGAGTTACTCGTCCGCCTGCGCCCCGGCAGGCCCCAAAACCCACCATAAAAGTTTTGGGGGGGAAAGCCCTCGGGAACCCCCCAGGGGGATGGCGGCCCCACAGCCTGCCGCCCCCCTTTTACGGGGGCTGTGTTGGGGGGGGCGGCAGAGGTGCGTGCCCCCGGATGACCACCCGAGGCTTAACCTCAGCGTGTTTTCCCGGGTGGGCGTTTGGGAAACATCCGGTCCTTGCGGCAGGATACGGTTCCCTCTGCTATCGCGGGAAATTTTGAACGCTGGAGTTGAGGTGGCTGCCCTCTCAGAGGTGAAAGACCTGGTAGCGGCACGATCATGTGGGGGGTTACACCTATTTGGGGGGGTCGGGGCCGCAGCGTGGTCCCATCCAGGGTGTACCCTAGTTTTTTTTTTTTTTTTTTTTTTTTTTTTTTTTTTTTGGCTTGAGACTGAAGCATGCTTTTGGCTTCTGTTCTTATTGCTGTTACCTCCTCCGATTACAAAAAAACCGATGTAAAAGAGGCGTTCTACCCCAAAACTCGCATCTGTGGCAGACGATTGCCCCCGGCGGACATTCGCATTTTTCTGGGCGACTTCAATGCGGTATCCGGCTGTGCCCGAGGGGTTTTACGAGATGTCTGTGGGCCCCCATCCCGGGGAGCTGACCCCAGCAGCGAAATGCCCCCTTTCTCCGGGATTTTGCTAGGCCCCAGAAAAGGGGGATCTCTGGCTCCTGGTACCAGGCTCCAACTCGCTCCTGGACGGGTTACAGCGATAGGGTACGGGGCCCGGAGATCGCCCACACCTTGCCCAGCACGCGATGGAGTCCTCCAAACTGCGGGGTTTTCCCCGGGTGCTGATTTCTGTGGCACCGACCATGGGCTGCTGTGGCTCCCTGCGGGCCCACTTAAAAAAACTCCCCGTCCCCCATGGCCCCCCAAAGGTGTTTCACTTGGACAGACTAAGGGAGGGGGAGTGTCCCCGTGGGTTCGCCACGGCCCCCTGACCTTCTCAAAACCAAAAACCTGAGGGTCCATTTGCCTGTGGAGTCCTTAAAGCGCGAAACACTCAAAGCAGTGGGATCCATTGCGTACCCCCAAGGAAAAGGCAGAATACCTTTCCCCCCGGGAGACTTAGGGGCCACTGAGCGTGTCGCAAGGCTGGGCTAAATGGAATAAAGTCTTGCGTCGCCCGGGTGTGTAGGGTCGGACCTGTTTGAAAAGGGAAAAGGGAACATTATCGGGAATCTTGCGAGGAGGTCAAGGCCTTTTTTTGGTAATGCCTTCGCCCTGCCTACCAACCCTGAGAAACTGACCCAAAGCCCTCCTCACAGATGACTGCAGTCGATCAGCGGATGGAGGGATCTCTCAGATCTGTTGGGGTTCGTAAAGTTGGGCTGAGTATTTGAACAGTTGTACCAGGTGGACCCCCAAATATTAGCTTGGATGAAAGCGGTCTCAGTCCCCTGTGCCGGCCCCCACCCCTCAGCGGGGAAACCTCCTACCCTAACAGAGGTTAGGCGGGCGTTTTTCCAAAGCTGAAGAGTGGGAAAGCTCGGAATGTGATATCCCTGCTGAACTGCTAAAGGCGGGGGGGAACCTATGGCTCGGGGTCAAAGTCCTGACTGCCATTTGGCAGTCTGGTACCTTTCCCCCCCTGCCTCTGAGGGGCGTGGTCATCCCTCTCTGGAAAGGGGGAAAAGGGATCGAGGGGACTGTAGCAACTACCGTGGCTTACACTGCTCAGCATACCAGGCGGGGTTCTCGCTCACTTCTTCGAAAGGGATCCGAAACCACCACTAGGCGCCAAGACCGGGCAGTCTGGATTACCCCTGGCAAGTCCACAATAGAGTATACTAGCGCTTCGAGTAATTGTGAAAGCCGTCGTGATTTTTCGTGGGGTTTTCTTGCAGCCTACATCGCCTCAAGAAGGCGTTTTACTCGGTGCATCGGGAATGCTATGGGATCTGAGCTCAGGGAATTCCGACACAGATTTATTGGCCTGATACAACCTCTATACTGTACTGAAAGTGCGTAAAGTGTGGTGGGGGTATGCGAACTTCTTCCCTTTTTTTAAATTAGGGTGGGCAAGGCTGTGTCCTTGCACCCCCACTTTTTCAAAACTTTTATGGGGGGATAATGGGCCGGTACTAGCCAAAATCAGTGCGGAGCAAAACCCAGGGAAAAATTAAGGGCTCGGACCTTGACTTTGCCGACGATGTTGCCATCCCTTTTGAGTCCTTGGGGTCACTTGTGGGGGCCTTTGCATTTACAATGAGGGGAAGCCCCCAGGTTAGAGGTTCCCGGACCAAAACCAAGATTTGGATTTTGGGGGGGGCCCGTTAGGGAACCCCTTTATCGATCCATGCTTGCGGCGGGATTGAATCACAGAAAGTTTTACATACCTTGGTAGCGTAGTCCTATCTCTGGGGTTTTCAGACCAGGGAAATCATAGACGATTGGTCTGGCAAAAAGGGGCCATGAAATCGATCAACAAAAGCGTTTGGGATGTCGGTACCTATGCAGAAGGGCCAAACTGGTGTCTTCAAGGCCTGATACTTCCATTTTTTCTCTATGGAACGAAACCTGGGCGCTATCCAGTCCTTGGAGTCTCGCCTTGAGCTTTTGTAAAAGTCCCTTCGCCGGATCATGGGGACAGTTGGCAGACCATGTCCAACCGGGGGTTTCACTAGACTGGCATGGGGGCCTGTTACTTGCTAATCCGGGGTCGCCAACTAGGTATATGGCCACCAGCTCGCCTCCCTTGGGGACCCTGCCCACCAGGCGTCCTCTGCGGACAACCTGGTGGGGAGACCTGTGGGCGTCCTGGAATCTGGGTTGGGCAGCTCGCGAGCCTTCGGGAGGAAAAGAGTGGGCCTGTCCTGCTGGAGACCGCCCGAGGGTCCTCGTGGCTGGAAGCGAAGGGGGGGGCGGGCCCTGCGCCCCCGTCGGCGTTAGCCCCTTTATGTGATGATTATATTATATAATAATATATTATATATATAAATAATATATTATATATTATATACATATATATATAATATAATATATATATACTTGTATATGTATATACAAATATATAATATATATATATATTATAATTAAAATATATATATTTTATATATATATATAAAATATATATATATATATATTATATAGAATTTTTATATTACACACACACGGGAACACATGCAAACATGTGGTTATTTTGATCTATAAACATGTGAAAATATATATATTTACCCGTTATCAAAATGTAGATACACACACACACCACACACACACACACAAACTTACACATACACACACACCACACAAAATTACACATACACACACACCACCACAAAACACCACCCTCACACCACACACACCACCACACACCACCATATTATATTATATATATATATATAATATATATTATATATAATATATATATAATATTAGGTTACGTTCATTTCAAAAAAACAAAGTACCCTTTTGGTTGATTTGGTTTATGTATGTTAAGGTTAGGTTTAGGAATGATTAATATGTTTTTGGGGTAGGGTTTGCATATTTTTTAGGTTTGGTTTAGGATAGGTTAGGTTGGTTTTTTCTTAGGTTTGGGTTAGGGTTTGGGTTAGGGTTTAGGTTAGGTTTGGGTTGGGTTTTGGGTTTGGTTTAGGATGCTTAGGTTAGGTTTAGTTAGGTTAGGTTAAGTTTGGGTTAGGGTTTTGTTTTTGGTTTGGGTTGGGGTTTTTGTTGGGTTTTGGGTTGGTTTTTGGGTTGGTTTGGGTTTGGTTTGGGTTTGGTTTGGTTTAGGTTTGTGTTTTTAGGTTTGGTTTGCGTTAGGGTTTAAAAATAAATTTGGGTTTGGTTTTTGGATAGGCTTATGTTAGGTTTGTGTTAGGTTTGGGGTTTGGTTTAGGGTTGGTTTGGAAGGGGTTGGGTTGGTTTTGGATCGGTTTTGGTTGGTTTGGGTTGGTTTTGGGTAGGGTTTTGGTGTTTGGGTAGGTTTAGGGTAGGTTTAGGTTTGTTTGGGGGAGGTTTGGATAGGGTTTTGGTTAGGTTTTGGGGTAGGTTTGGTTTGGGGTTTTGTTAGGTTTGGTTTTGGTTTGGGTTAGGTTTAGGAAGGCTTTTTTTATGTTTGGGGGAGGTTTTTTGGGTTTGTCTAGGATAGGGTTGGGTTTGGTTCGGTTTGGTTTTTTGTTAGGGTTTGGGGTTTGGTTTAAATTTCGTTTGGATAGGCTTCGGTTTGGTTTTTTTTAGGTTTATTTTGGTTTGGGTTAGGTTTAGGATGTTTTTTGGGTTTGGTTTGGGTCTTTGGTTGGTTTAGGGTAGTTTGGGTTTGGGTTTGGGTTTGGTTAGGATAGGCTTGGGTTTTGGTTTGGGTTAGGTTTTTGGTTAGGGTTTTGGATTGGGTTGGTTTAGGTTTGGGTTAGGTTTGGTTTAGGTTTAGGTAGGTTTTGGTTTGGATATTTTTTGTTAGGTTCTGTCAGGTTTTGGGTTTGGTTTAGAAGGTTTGGTTAGGTTTTGGTTAGGTTTTTGGATGGGTTGGGGTTTGGTTTTGGGTTTGTTTTGGTTTAGTTTTGGATAGGTTTGAGTAAGTTTAGGATGGCTTTGGGGTTTAATTGGGTTATTTAGGTTAGTTTGATGCTTGGGTTTTGGGTTTGGGGTTTAAATTTTTGGGGTTTGGTTTAGGTTAGGTTTTTGGATGGCAGGGGTTTGGTTTTGGGTTTTAAATTTGGGTTGGTTTGGGTTGGTTTAGCTTAGGTTTAGCTTAGTTTTGGGTTGGATTTGTTAGGTTTTGTTAGGTTTTTGTTAAATTTAGGATTCTTGGGTTTGGTTTGGGTTGGTTTGGGTTTGGTTTGGTTAGGTTTGGTTTGGTTTTGGGGTTGGGGTTTTTGGGTTGGGTTTTTGGGTTTGGTTTGGGTTAGTTTGGGTTAGGTTTTTTGGTTTAGGGTATGCTTTGGTTAGGGTTTGGGTTAGGTTTGGGTCGGTTTTCGTTTGGCTTAGGTTGGTTTTAAACTAGGGTTTTTTTAGGTCAAAGGGTTGTTTGGTCAGGTTAAGGTTAGGTTTGATTTGGTTTAGGTTTTGGGTTTGGGTTTAGATTAGGTTAGGTTGGGGTTTGTTAGGTTAAGTTTGGGTTAGCTTAGGGTTGGGTTTGTGTTGGGTTTGGGTTTGGTTTTTTAGGTTTTTTTTTGGGTAAGGGTTTTTGTTAGGGTTTTTTTTTAGTTTAGGGTTGGTTTGGGTTGGTTTGGGTTCGATTTAGGTTTGGTTTTTGGTTAGGTTGTTTGGTGGTTAGTTTCGGGTTGGTTTAGGTTGGTTTAAGTTAGGTTAAAGGGTTAGGTTAGTTAAGTTAGTTTGGTTAGGTTTAGGGGTTTGGGGTTTTATTAGAGTTTTGGGTTTGGTGAGGGTTCGGTTTCGGTTAAGTTAGGGTTAGCTAGGGTTTTTTTTAGGGTTGGGTTGGGTTAGGTTTGGTTAGGTTTTGGGTTGGATTGGTTAGGTTTTTTGTTAGTTTTTTGATTATGTTCGTTTTTTCAAAAAACAAGGGTACCCTTTTGGTTTAGGTTTATGTTATGTTAAGTTTAAAATATAATTATATATTATATATTATATTATTATAAAAATATATATTAGCACATATTATATATATATATTATATTATATAATATATATTTTTAAACATTTATGTTTCATTAGCTGTGTTAAAATAATTTTATATATATATATATATATATTATTATATATTATATATGTATTTTGATTTTTTACATATTTGTCAATCTATCCATGTATAATGTAATAGTTTGTTTTGCATATGTATTTTTGTAAATATAATAATATGTGTTGTGTGGTGTGGTGGTGTGATATATATTACACAAAATTTAAAGAGAACCCGACAGAAAAAAAGTGAGATATACAGATAATATTAAAAATATATATTATATTAAATATAATAATTTATATATATTTTATATTACATATTTTTATATTAAAAAAATTTATTAAAATATATAAATATATTTTTATATATTATATATATATATTTTATATAAAATTAAAAATTTATATAATTTTTGTTTTTTATTATATTTATAAATTTATAAAAAAAAATTTTATTTTTATAGAAAGAACTTTTTTTTTTTTTTTTATTTTATATTCTTATTTTTAAAAAATTAAATTTTAAAAATAAAATATAAAATAATAAAAATTTCCCTTTTAAATTTTTTTATATATTAAAAATTTTATTTTAAAAAATTTAAAAAAAAAGAAACAAATT
>NW_023663929.1:0-14387 GCF_015228065.2 Penaeus monodon | reverse complement strand
GTTTTTTTTTCCAAAGGTTTTTACGGGGGGGGGGAATTACGTCACGGTCACTGACCTATTTTCACTTTCCCTGTACTAATAAAGGGTGGCCCGATTTTGCCCAACTTACTTACTTATATAATTATGATATATAAAATTATATATATATATATAATATTTTTTATATATATAAATATATATATAATACATCACACCACAACACTCACACACATACACATACACACAACCATTGTGATATAAATATATATATATATATATTTTAGATATTTTTTAAAAGGGTTGTGGGGCCCGTGTGTGTTCTGTATGTGTGGTGTAAAAAAAAAAAAGAAAAAAGAAAAAAAAAAAAAAAAAAAAAAAAAAAAAAAAAAAAAAAAAATATATATAATATAATATAATATATTTGTACCGGCGCGTAGCCCCATAGATTTTAATAGTCGGGGTGAGTCACTCAACCGAGAAGATACTTTTTTTAAGGAAAAAGATTCGTCTGCGTGAACACATGAAAAGTTCCAGGCCAACGCCGCTGCCACCACCGATTAGTGGGTTTTGGGGAACCCGTGTTTTTGTGTATGGGGGTTGATGTTGTTAGAGAAGGGGGGAAAAGAAAATACGGATGATGGCTGAATGTTGGAGTGTAAGTGTGAAAATGTGGAAAGGGAGATAGCGTAGGCTGAGCGCGCGTGGACGTGTTTGGAAAAAAATGCAAATCATAAAATTCTTCCCCTTTCCTTCGGTTTGAGCATCCCCTGCGGGGAGTGGGAACCCGGTATAGAAAATTTAAGGGGTCTGTTCTAAAATTTGTCAGTTTAAATCCCTTGATTCACAACCCTTTTTTTACCCCTTTCAGGTTGAAAGATAGAGTAACCCCAATTGTGCTGTTAAGACCGAGCCCCGGAAAAAATTTAAGCATTCGGCCTTAGTCATCCCTAGTTTAGAATGGTAAATACCCTGTATTTCCTGCTGGGACTGAGTAAAGCTCTGGGATGGTATGATTTTTATTAACGGGCAAGTTGCACTAACTAAAGGTAACAGGAAATTCAGTAGGGTAATTTTTTATGAGCGTAATCCCCAAATTTGATCACAGCGGGGTGATCACGTAAAAGCCACCCCCATATACTAAAAAATGACTTACCAAAAGTAATCTCACTCCAAAATTTGGCGCCCCAAAACTCCATAAGTATTCTTAATCAGAGGTTAGCCAAAACTATTTAAACCCCTATATAAATAAGTTAATCTCCAAACCCCAAAAATGAGATTAACTTAAAAAAAAAGCAAAACAAACTAGTGCTGAAAAACCTGCAAAAAACATTTTTAAACAAAAAGAAAATTTTAGAAATATCATGAAAACAAAAAATTTAGCTTTTGAAGCCAAAAAAAAGAAAATAACGCCAAAGGGAGACCCAAAAATTTACGGACTCCTGACACCCCAAGGTCAGGCAGGTATCAAGACAAAAAATCAGACAAATAAAAGAAAAAAAAATGAAAATGGCCTGAAATTTTATGGCGAGTTTAATGAAATAACCTTCCCCCCAGGGGGTAAGGGGTCCTCGAGCTGAGGGAAGGAAACTAAAAATTACTTGTTTAAAAACACTGAATGGCACACAGGGGTACGGCCCTAAAGCAGTTTCCTTCTATGTGCGGGTCCTTTTGTCTCTTGACATTTTGGGTTCACAAAGTGCTGTTTGGGACGAGAAGAGTGCACCCACAGATGATGATTGCGTCCCACACGCCAAAGTCCAAAAGGACCAGGTGTCCCCACACAAAACCCACTAAATCTTGCTTTGCGGAGGGGCAAACTCGGCAAGTTGGGCGCGAAGCGGGGGAAAATCCAAAGAAAAAACCAAAGCGGCAATGAAAACACTGAAAAAGGGACCACAGTACCCAAATCGGACCGAACTGTTTTCCCCTCACAAAACGGGGATTTTTTAAAACCCAAAAAGACCCTCAGGCCATGCCCCAGGCAGGGCGCGAAAAGAAGAAGATAGAAAAATAAGGTTGGACTCCCAACCCGTAGTCCCCCCTTTTTCCCCCCAAACAAGCCAAAAGACCCAAACAACCACGAAAAGAGGGGGAGAGAAAAAACACTATGTAACGACCATCACTCCCTCTTAGGGCTATTGTGCCCTTTTGGAAGGGAAAAATATACTAGAAAACGGGAAATGTTAATTTAGAAAAAAAACTGACATTTCGGGCTGAAATATTCGGTAGGGGGTTTGGGAAAAAAATGCTTTTTTTTTTCTCGGAGCTTCAACCCCATCCAAGTAACAGATTTGGGTTTTTAGAATATTTTGGGTTGGTTATTTTATAACCTATTATTTATTTTTTAACACGGGCCCGCCTCTTTGGGGGAAGCGGAGCCCGGGCGTTCATCCAAGTCAATGGCAGCATTGAGAGTTCCCCCCCCTTTGTTCCGGGGTAAGAAGGCAGGCAATGGGGCATGAAAAAGACCGGGCCTCACCACCCGGCGCCCGAGGACGATGTCATCCAGGCAGACGACCTTGAGCGGCGAGTGGCAGCCGTACCAAAACCCCTTTCCCCCCGGGCGTCCTTTAAAATAACGGGGGTGTCTGCGGGGTACTGTTCCATCTCTCGCGGGTACGATCGAGAGACAGTGAAAAGGGGTGCCCGGAAGGTTAGAACCAAGCAAAAGTCGCTCTGCGCAGTGCAGAGGGAAAAGACCATCACGTCGGCGAAATCTCGGGGCCCATCACTCGGAGGATCTTCCTAAGGGGGGTGCGCAGGGGGGGCGCGCCCGTCGTCCGGGACATGGGAAAAGGCGGTCGAAAAAAGTACACTCGCACACAGTGTAAACGTGAAGCGGGTGCATCACGGGGACGCGCCCGAGCCAGGGGGTGGAATCCCCAAAAGGGGGGGCTCGGGGGAGGGGCCCCCCACGCCGTACGGAACTTCAAAAAGGCGGGGGCTTCATGGGTCGCCCGCACGCCATGCGGAACTTGGAAGGCGGGGGATATGGGGATGCGCCCCCCCCCAGTAGGAACATGGGAAAGGCGGGGGCATCATGGGATCCCGCACCCCAGTACGGAAACTTCGAAGGCGGGGGCATCGGAGGATGGCCCCCGCCAGTACGGAACATCGGAGGGGGGGGCATAGGGGGAGCGCCCGCACGCCAGTCGGAATTTTCGGAAGGCGGGGGGACAGGGGGTTTGCCCCCGGGCCCCGCCAGTACGGAAGTTGGGGAAGGCGGGGGCATAGGAGGATACCCCCGGGCACGCCAGAACGGAACATGGGAAGGCGGGGGCATCGGGGGGACGCCCGCACCCTAGTGCGGAAGATACTTTTTTTATAAACTTGGCACCATACCTAGAAAAGAGAGCTGGCAAAGGGTCGCCTCAGCCCCGAAGGGGCGGAACCCTTGGAACCCTCGAAGGCGCCCCCTGCGGAAAAAAAGGGTTTATTAGACATACTGGTTTTATTTTTTGGGCCCGGTGTGCTAACTCACACTGCATTACCCAAGGGCAGAGTGAAACACAATTATTTTACTAAAAGGAAGGACCAATGGGAGGATCTGGCTTACAATTAATTATGGGCGGGGGGAGATGAAACATCTCCTAGTCAATTACAGTTTCTCAGTGCACCTGTAAAAGGGATCATCAGAGCTTACTCAAAAAAAAAGACCCCTATGGAGGATGAAAGTCAGGGTTCGGTCCTGAAAAACCCCGGAAGGGCGTTGCCCTGAGAACTATAGACGAGCCTCGACGATTTAAAATATAAAACAATGACCTTAAGACTAGACCCTAAAACTAAAGAACACCTTTGATTAAGAAAAAGAAAATAGAAAAAAAAGAAAAAAAACGAAAGGGAAGCCGCTGAAGCTGGTGGACCTCCAAAATTTCCCCTTTGGGACAGATACACACAAAAAAACCAAAACAATAACATCAGTGTTAAAATGTTTGGCGCTGGGCGCTGTGGGCCAACCAAAATCTGGTGTTGTACTTTCTCTAGGATAGGAAAGGGAGAGAAGGATTAAAGGACGATGAAAAAAGGGGCTATTTCAAGAAACTCCGTAGAAAAAAATAGATTTTTACGGTCTTACAAACCACCTCTACGTTCCGTCCTGGGGAAAGGCGTGACCGGGCCTCAGTCCCGGGGCACTGTCGATCGGGTGGTTAAATCGCTCCGGGATCTCGGGTGGTCCTAAAAAAGAACATAACTTGGCCCTTAAAATTTTATTATTTTTCATCTGCCAGGTCTTGCGATGTCCAGGACATTGACGACGAAATGTGACCCTGTCAGAGAGGGAAAAAAAAAAAAAAATCCCGCGTGGGTTTAAGGGCGGGTGTAAACTATCAGCAGGATCACTCCAAGGACAAAACGGCCCCTGGGCCCTGCTGCCGCCCTTGGGGTGATCTGAAAATAGAAATAATAGAAAGAAAATAAGAGAAAAAAGGGCGACGAATATTGTTAGATTACTGGGGAAAAACGGGGTTATATGTGTCCCTCAGGTTGACTATCATCAAGACCAAAACCAATCCCCAGCCGGTGAAGGTAAGGCCTGAAAAAGACAGGCTGCAAACGGTTGGATCCAAACCTACAGGGGATGTTACAGAATCCTGGGAAAACGACAGGGCACATGCATTCCGCTGGGCTCTGAAAAAAAGGGAAAATAAAGGCAGCGAAGATAAAGGGAAAAGTGGGTTTCCCCCTACTCATCCCCCGTCAGACCCGGGGGCCCATGGCTCTCGTTACCCCCACCCATGACGGGGCCCAGGATTCCCAATCCCCAAAAGGTCATCTGCACCGGGATCTTTCAAAGGGCCCCTGTCCCCTCCGGGGCCCGGGGGTAAAAGTGCCCTCCAAACGGGGAAAATCGTCCGGGGGGACGAATTCCCCAAAAACGAAAGGCCTTGAATTTATTTGGGGGGCAAAGTGCTTCCTTCCATTTTTAAGCGGTCTCCTCCCACATGCCGCGGGTCCGACCTTTTTCAAAACCCCCACTGGCCCTAACCCAACGGGGACCCCGGGGGCTGGTTCCTGACTGGGGTGCAGGGTAACGCTACATGCACGAAGGGCCAGAATCCCCCCCGTTATAACTCCCGCTCGAGCCCCCCGCCTTTGCGTGATCGGCGGCCAAAGCTCACGAGCCTTTCGGGGGGCCTCACAGCGGCCACCCGAGCTGCACGAGTTTCGATCTTAGTGAGGGCAAGCATCCTTCGGGTAGATCACGGGTTTGATCCCACAAGCGGGAAAGGACTGTCCCGACCCGTGAGAAAGGACAAAGTGACGTCATTTACCTCCCGGGGTATGGAAGAAATTTAGGCAAACCCCACTACGGTAATAATCGTCCCAACCATTTGGGGTCATCCACTGGGGGTGCTCAGGGGGTCCTTGACCACCCCTTCCCCTCTCCACCATACCGTTGGACTCGGATGTAGACTGTGGTGAAGAGCGATTCACCTGAAGGGGTGACAGATGTCGGAAAGAAGAGGGTTTCGGAATTCAAAGGCCCTTTTTCCGATAAAAGGTCCGGGGTGGACCATACCGAGTAAAGAATTCGCAAGAAAATCATCTGCTACAGTTTTGGGGGTCCTTGTGCCAATGGGGGCAGCTCAACAAACCCGGTAAGGTGGTCAATCGCACAAGGACGTACTTTTTACCACGCGGGTAAATGTGAGGATATCAGCGGAGACCCCCCTCGAAAAGGGCTCTACAACGTCGGGATGGACTGAAAGGGGGGTTGGGCCCATTTTCCCCCCCTTTCCCCCGCTGGCATGCCGTGCATGACCGCATACCCTTTGGGATGCGGCCCAAAACCCGGGAAAAAAAAATGATCCCGTAGCAGCTGTAATCCCGTGGACACCCGATGCCCGGCGGACGGAACGGCATGAACCCCATCCCAAAACGGCGCCGGCAGGCTTTGGGATTTAAGCCGAAGCATGACTCGTTCAGGGGCGGACTTAAAATGATATAAGACTCGGTCCTGAAGTTCGAAATTTATCGAGTGGAAAGGGATACGCGGGCCCCCCTCAAGATACTCTATGAGCTGCTGCCCCGGGATCGTCCCCCTGTGACGTCCACCAAAACGAGTGAGTAAGGGACATCGAGGTCAGCAATGGGGGCGATCTGACGACTGACAAATCAGGGACGTGGGGACTCGACCCGGGTTTAGAGAAGCTCAAAGTCTAGAAAATTTGCTGTGTCCCACGCGTCATATTACCGATGCTGTGGCTTGCGGGAAAACAGATACCACGGTCTGTGATCTGTAAAGATACGAACCGTCTTTCCATAAGGTTTTAATGGGTGGTAAAGCCCAAAACGCTTTTGACCCCAGCAAGACTTCCGGTCGATGGTGGGGGCCTGGTCTCGGGGTCCTTAGCTTCCGAGAAAAATTCAACCCGGGTGGAGTTCCCATCCTTATCCCAAATGCATAAGCAAGCACCAATCGCCGTGCCGAGGCATCGGGTTTGGAAGCTCAAAAGGGGGTTTCTCAAAAATTTTGGGTGGATTAAGCAAGGTCGGTGGCAAGCACTTGCTTAAATCTTCAACGCCTCCTGTTGAGGTTTGTCCCCCAAAAATCTGGCATTTTTTTTTTAGGAGTCGAGTCAGGGAGATGCGACCCCTTTCATAATTTGGGCACGTGCCTGCGAAAAAAAAAAATTGCCCCCAAGAATGCGAATGTGCCGTTGGTTTTCGTGGGGTTTTTTTGCTTTATCACTGTTACTTTTTTCGGGGTCAGGTAAAACACCGGCCGAGTAAAACGGGGGCCAAGAAAACGAAAAATGTCGGTTGCGAAGCACCTTGGTTAGGTTAAGCCTGAACCCCCCCCCAGCGAGTAAAATGCAACAGGCTCGGGTGGGATAGGGCTGCTCAAAAGCGCGCTGTATATCACAACGTCGTCGAGATATGCCCGTGCGGGTGGCCCCCAAAACCCCGGTTAGAAAGGCAGCGTAGCCCCCTGAAAAATTGAGGGGCCGTCGTCCAAACCAAAAAGGGATACGCGAAAATTTAAAGAGACGGGACCCGGAAAAAACTGTCTTTTCTCGGGCCTCTCATCCCCTCAACGGTCCAGTATCACTTTTAGCGTCGGGCGCTAAACCGGATTTACCCGCCCCTGATCAATGGCAGCGCCATCCGGTATGGGATATGCTCTGAAACCGTTTTCGCGTTCAAAGCACGGGTCGACGCAGAAGCGTTTCGACCGTCCCCTTTTTTTTCACTAGCCAAGGGAGAGACCCTGGGTTGATTGATTGAATTTTGAAATTTCGCCGTCAAACTAAGGGCTTAGCGGGGAATACCCTTTTTAACTACAAATATTAAAATGTTTTTAAAAATTTAAAAAACTACAATAAATATCTTACAAATAACAAAAAATAGATTAAAAATCAAAGCATAAATATTATGCTCTAAGTGCATAAAATTATTGCATAAACATTATGCATAATTAAATTTTATTGAAAATATTAGTCTCCCTAAGGAAATTAATAAGACCCTCTATGTCACAATCTTCCCCCAATACATTTTTCAGTGTATATGGGGGAGACAAGTACATACGTCTTTGGTCTGAGAATGTTGCACATCTTTCCACTACATGTGCAATCGTTAATGGCTCTTTGCATCCTTCACAAAGTGCTTCATTTTTAGCCATCATTGCCCATGAGTCAGTCTTGTGTGCCCGATTCTTAGTCTTGTTAATACAACTTCCACTTTTCGGTTGGGATGGATGCTAGTCGCCCAACTGCCAAGGTCATCTCTAATGTCTCGCAGTTTGTTTTCTGGAGGTATGCCTCCATTGTTCCCTCCATTTATCACGAAGACAACTTCTGATGCTGGGTTTCAAGTCGGTGTGTGGGAGAGGAAAACGAGCATCACAAGGCTGAGCGGCAGCTGACTTGGCCTTCTGATCAGCTCGCTCATTCCCACTGATACCAACATGCGCTGGCACCCAACATAGAGTTATCTTTTTACGTGTTGACATCAGTGCAAGCCAGTCTTGAACCTCCCTCACTACTGGATGTGATGAGTTTAAGCTCTTGATTGCTTGCAAGGTCACTACGATAGTCACATTTCAACAACAGAAATAGTTCGTAAGATCTCTAGTCATCTTACTGCTGTAAGGATGGCTGTAACTCTGCAGTGAGGATCGAGGCTGCTATAGAGAAAAGACTGCCAGATCAGTCTTCTCTGTAAAAATTGCATCTGATCCTGTATTTAGAATGTTGCCTGAAGAAATTTCTCTCGGACTTCCTGCTCGGATCTCTCCACCTTTCTCATTTCCGACTAAATCCAGCTCGAACTTTATTAGTTCAAGGCGGAAATTGGGGATTTCCAACCCAGGAACCTTAGAGAGATTTAAATTAAGATCTTCCACAAGATTCCTCATTCTCCTACCATAGGATATCGGCTTATCCTCACGGGGGTTTGAACAATCTGATGTAGGAGATCCTGAATACTTTGTAGTCTCGTGTAATAATCAGGTTCATGTATTCTCGTGTAATGAAAGCGGTGGTTCTCCACTCTCAGCATACAGGGACTCCACAGGTGAAGACCTGAAAGCCCCGTACAGATTCTAGAGCTTCATTTATGAACTTGAGTCTAACATCCGTATAACAGTGGGAGTTGCAGATGAAAAGCTTCACTCCATAATTCAGCTTACTACAAATAAGCGCTCGGTAAAGCCGCACAAGCGTTGTGCGGTCTGCACCCAAGATAGTGTGAAAGTAACCCGCAAAATACTAAGTGCTTTTGTAGCCTTCACTTTTAACTGTTTGATGTGGGCACCCTGTAGCCTGAGTCAAAAATTAGACCCAAGTACTTCACCTCTTGACCATTGCAGGGGTTTGCTCCTAAATAAAGAGGGAAGGATGGATTTCCGCGTATTTGTGGAAATGCTACCCTGGTCAATTGCTTGGGAAAATTTGAACCCATGATATGTTGTCCACTGGACACCTGATTTATTTGCAGTCTGCATGTGTCCTTTCACATCCTGTAAGCTTCTTCCTGAGCTACAGTGTAAAGTCATTCCACATACCGATTACATGAGACAGAACTTGGAACAACCTTACATGTCATTTATAGCAATGGCAAACAGGTCACCTTAAAGACACCCCTTGTGGGACCCTCCAGCTGATCTTCCAGGTTAGAGAAACTGTTTCCCAACCTCGAACTTTAAATTTCCTGGTAGCGAGGAGTTTTGTATGAAGGTAGGTAATGCTCCTCTTAACCATGTCATACAACTTCTTGAGTAATGCCCATGCCTTCAATTAGTATCGTGCCTTTTTCAGGTCAAAAGAAGACTGCCACTGTGACGAAAAATCCCGCGTGCGAAAGGAATTCTGTATAGCATTTCCTCCTTACACGTTCATCCTGTGGTCGATCTCAAATCTTCTAAAACCCTATTGATATGGAGTCAGCATGTTTTCCCCTTTCTGAGCAGCATAGTCCACCTAAGTTTACCCATTTTCTCCATCCTTGCAATGCAGACTGGTGAGGGAAATTGGTCTGTAATTTCCTGTTGTGGGAAGCATCTTTGCCAGGTTTTCGGGACAGGAATGATTATTAGACTCTTTCCATGTGGATGGCACTGTACCCTCTCCTAAAAAAAAAAAAAAAAAAAAACAAAATATCTCCTATTGATAGGTCCCCAACAGAACTTCTGGCGAGCTCTCTGGTAATGGATATCATTTGGTAATGAATATCGTCACTTCTTCCTTGGGCGTCCTCTCCTTGCGCAAATGGCAAGTTGTATGGAGTTCTGCTGCAGTTTCTACTGGAAGAACGACCTGGGTGTTCGTTCCTGTTCAGGCCCGAAGAGTGTGAGTGCTCCAGAGGAGATCTCTGCCCTGGATTTAGCTAGCTCATTAGCCAATCTTTTTTATCTGTGATGATTATGCCATACATCTTCAAAGCAGGTGGTGACAGTGATGTGCTCTTCCAGCGATCTTACTACCTTGTCCATACCCATGCTCAGGGGGTCCTATAGTCGTTAATCAGGGACATATTGTCCTCCCATGACGTCCGTCTGGCCTCCTTTAGTACTCGCCTGGCCTTGGCTCGGGTCTTTTTGTATGGAATCAAGTTACATCACTGGTGCGTCGTTTCAACTGTCTTAATGTAGCTTTTCTTGCCTGACAGCTTGTGGCATTTATCAGACCCCATGGTACCGGAGGTTCGACGGTAATGCCCCTACTTTTGGAATGGATACTTTTGCTGCAAGGTGATTTCGTAATGTGAAGTGATTAACGCATCTTGAACACCTGGAAATCATTGCACAGATCCATGCATACTGCAGTTTGTTTTACTAAAAGATTCAGCCGCCGTTCAGTCGCCATCTCTGCACTCATATTGGCTGAATACCATTCACCTCCTCCAAAAGTATTGGAAAATGGTCCGCTTCACATGTAGTCTTTCCGTACCTGCCAAGTGAAATCCATTTTGAAATCGGTGAGCCAATTGCAGGGTACTATATTGGGAGAATGTCCCAGTTTGAATTTGGAAATTGTGGCAGTGTCCACTGTGTCAATAAAAAACTGCATCTACTCTTAGGAGGCAAGGACTCCAGGCCCTTCCTCGAGGTTTGCTACAAGTGTCTCCCCGAGGTGATTTTGCCGACCATTGAAAATCTCACAAGAGTAGAAATGGATGTGGACAACTAGCCCAAGTAATCTTCAAATCATTTATGGTTGAGATTATGTGGAGGAAGGTAGATAGATGTCAACAGTTGGTCGTGTCAAGCCTATTCCTGACAGCCTCTCACCTGCATGTTGTCTGCAGGTGGTGGCCTGGAAAGGAATAGCCTAACGTACCATTACTGCTACTCCCTCCATGAGGTCATTGTCAAAAGTCCCCTAATGAGCTTGAATTTGGATCCTCTAAGGGAATCGATGGATTTTCCCGGTCTAATCTCTTGTAGGCAACCAAACTGGGTATATGAAGCTATCACGATGTTGCAGTTCTTCCCATTTTGCATGAATTCCTGACAGTTCATTGGATTTAGGGTCTCCAGTTCTTTAAACTATTTTTCATAAGGTGTTTGGCAGCACCTGTGGTCAAAGGTTTGCCTACACCTTTAGGCTGTCCCTTTCCAGGATCTTGGGAGAAGTCGTTTGAGGGTTGTTTACCCGTAGGAACTAGTTTCCACAGCTTCCTTTTGACAGCTCAGGATTTCTTGCCTGGCAAGGAACGGACCTGAGCCTTTGCATTCAGGGGCATTCTCCTAGCAGCAGGGGCCCTGTGGATGTGGTGTCACTGAGCTGTCACCGTTGAGACACCTGAAGCCTTCCTGAAGGCTCCAAAGACCCCAACACCTTGACTGAGTCTTTTGAACAGGCTCAGGTTCCTTTGGCCTGGGCAAGGGGCAAACCTGAGCTTAGCTTCAGGGGCATTCTGCCTATAGCGAGGCCCCTGTGGATTGGTGGCAGCTGGGCTTGTCCAATTGGGCCTCTGGAGCCTCCCTGATGGCTCCAAAGACCTATTTGGGAGGAGGAGTCTCCTCAATAGACCCCTCACTCCTCTCGTTTCCTGGTGGAATTCCCAGAGGCAGTTTCCAGCAATTGGAGACTGAGGTTTAAAGAAGTGGCATAGTGTGTGGTCTAAGAAGCTTGGAGGGCAAAGTTGGTGGGAAGGAGGCTGAGCCCGAACCGAAGCACAAGGATTTCCCCTGGCTGTGCACACAGCACAAACGGGCAACGTCGCTTTGCCTCTGTAAACTAACTTTCTCCTTGCTCCTTATTATCAATACTTCTTTCTCAAATGTTGTACCTTTTACCACTGCTTTGAAGAAGCTTCATGAGCTTCTTTGCAGTGTAAGACCGCATATTGGACCTGGACAGTTGTCATCTTCTTGATGACCTGTCGTACCAACTTTACACATATTCCTTGCTTGTCCATTTTCCTTAAACGCAAGAGTTTGGCTCCATGCCCATGCCCTGGCATGGAAAGCACCGCATAGTGTTGGGCACATATGGCTTACCTTGAGTTGGTACCATGCCACTTACTGCTTCTGGAGACCAACGTATTAAAGTTTAGAAGGAGAAGCTGGTGTAGACTGTTCCAAACCGTCAACTTTCTTCACTAAATAAACGTTTTCCTGCCACTACATTAAAATTCGCTAGTTCCTCTAAACGTTTCTCCTCAGATACCTCATCAGGTTCTCGGGAAAGCAATTCCATTACACTGATTGAGGTTTTTGTGATATAACATGAACTTGAGCCCCAGGGGATGTTGCATATTGTACAGCAAGACGGTCACTCTCATCTGGTGACGAAACCTCAACTAGAAGGCTAACATCCTCGCTGGGGGGTGATGCGAGGATCACGTTGACGATCCTCCAACTATTTTTCCTATGTACTCTCAAAATATCAAGATCCTGATTTGATACACCATCAATGGGTCCTTCACTACTAGGTACTTACTATATGAATCACTCTTCATATTTACCAGGTAAGGATTTCCTTAGGTGATGAGGAGGCTTTTCCCACTTCTACCTTGGTTTGGGGAGCACCGGGAACCATTACATCCCTTCTAGCCCTTGGAAGCTGGAGAGGCTCCAAGAGTGACATGATGATGTTCCAGAGGGAATGGTCGGCGGGATTGGCGTAAGTCGTCAGGAGAGAGCTAGATCTTGTTTTGTAAATTTGTAGTAACTCCTAACAAATTTAGAATTCTTTTTTTCCTCACCCCCCCACCCACCATGGAGTCCAACGGGGGGAAGCAAATTTTTTGGCCAAAATCCCCCAAAACACCACAGGGGAAGAGGAAATATACGCCGCCACTGTTACAGTACTGATGGCGTCCGGGACCTATGGCTCCCGCTGAATAGTCCCTGCTTGACCCTCCCCATATTTGACCAGCCCTTGACTTACCGGGGCCTTTGTCAAGCCACCCGTCTAACCAAAAAAGGCCAAAAGGTTGTTGCTAGCGCAGGGGCAGCGTCAGCATCGCTAAACCTCCAGGACTCCTGTCTCCTGGTATTACGGGATGCCAGCACGTCAAACAAAACTTGGGAGAGTTTCCCTGGCCCAAAGATAATGAACCAGGGGGGGTGCACCACCCCCTCTAAAGGCCTTGGTGCACCAGGAAGCCTTTTGTCTCATCCCCACTGGTGACCCCTCCGTATGGGAGCCTTCGGCCGGCTCACCAATCTTTGGGGGACCTAAAGGGCCCCCCCAAACCGGGGCAAGGCGGCTTCCGTTAGGGGGGGAGAGCCATGGGAACAAGAAGGCCAATCCCCCCGTCTTGTCGCTTTCCGCAGGATGTACGCCGTGTACTCCCCCCCCCCCCGGGAGGCGCCACTTTTTACACGGATAGTGGTCGCCCTTGGTTTTGATTCTTGCTTCGTGGGGCACCACACCCGGGGGCACCCTTCTTTAAACAGTCCGGGAAATGATCAATTCCTGGATGAGCTGTTCACGTTGAACTGATGACGGTGAGAAAGATCCACCCGGGGAACATAGCCCCCCCTGCTGTGAGGGGGGTTCCTCGTTCTCGAAAAAACTAACGGGAAAAAAAACCTCAAACTCGTCCGTGTTGTAACCAAAGTCGTTAAGCCGTGTGTGAAATCGAACCGGCCCTCAAAATCCGCCAGGATATCCCTTGTCCCTCATAATGGGGTCGGGGGCATGCCCAAAACTCCCCCACTATCCCCGAAGGATGACCTCCCCTTTCGGTTTACGCCGGAATCCTGGTCCACCGTTCCGCGTGTAGCAAAACATTCGGGGAAACCCCCTCCACGATCGCCGCAATCCAAGGACGAATCCTTTCTCGATCTCAACCCGGGGCTCCCTGATCGTTGAACCCAACCAAATCCGGGAGGGGAGGCCACCAAAGAACGAGGTACCAGGATTTTTGGGTGTGTGCCTCAACACAAGCCAATCCACCTCCCGCCTTCACAAGACATCGAACGAATCGCCCCGCCCGAGGAGGACAAGTGACTTTCCGCCACATCAACACCTTCCCCCGTCCCCGTTCCCCGACAGAACGCAGAAAGGCGTCTTTCGTGATACGCAAGAGAAGGAAAAAACGGGTCGGGCCCCGTTGAAGGTACAAAACTAGCCCTGGAAAAAGGGAGAGATTCAATTTTAAAAACAAACTTCCACAGGTTACCCCCTATCATCCCCGGCTGGAAAAATTGGTTTGTCCGTCGACCACACCACTGAGTGCCGGACTTACAGGCCGGGAAAATTTAAATCAAAGGGGGCTTCCCTTGAGTCAACGTGGCCCCCGATCCCCTTTAGGCCCACCGATGAGGCGGGGAGCGAAGTGTTTTGGGGAAAACCCCCTGAAAAGGACACCTTTACCACGTTGCCTCACTTCCCAGCAATGAAAGCTAGGACTTTAGTCCCAGCAAACCCCCAAAAATTCAACAGCGGGGGGTCCCCGCCTGAATCTTCCTCGGGGAAACTCCGGGTTTCCGGGGAACTGTCGCTCCCCTT